>NC_045453.1:9862624-9872357 GCF_002776525.5 Piliocolobus tephrosceles
TTTTTTTTTTTTTTTTTCAAGACGGAGTCCCGCTCTGATGCCTGGGCTGGAGTGCAGTGGCAGGATCTCGGCTCACTGTAAGCTCCGCCTCCCGGGTTCCCGCCATTCTCCTGCCTCAGCTTCCCGAGTAGCTGGGACTACAGGCGCCCGCCACCACGCCCGGCTAGATTTTTTTGTATTTTTTAGTAGAGACGGGGTTTCACCGTGTTAGCCAGGATGGTCTCGATCTCCTGACCTCGTGATCCGCCCGTCTCGGCCTCCCAAAGTGCTGGGATTACAGGCTTGAGCCACCGCGCCCGGCCTAGAGTTTTTTTTTTTTTTTTAAAGAGACAGGGCCTTCCTATTTTTCCAGGGTAGTCTCAAATTCCTGGGCTCAAGCAATCCTCCAGGCTTAGCTTCCCAAAGTGCTGGGATTACAGGCTTGGGAGGCGCCTGGCTGGTCTCTTTTTTAAGAGCTAAAGTCTGGTCTTCTGGGAAGCAACCTCAGCTTACACACTGGTAACACTTTCTCAGGCCTGCTGTGACTGCCAAAACTAGGGTCTGCATAATTTTTTTTTTTTTTTTTTTTTGAGACGGAGTCTCACTCTCTCGCCTGGGCTGGAGTGCAGTGGCATGATCTTGGCTCACTGCAAGCTCCGCCTCCCCGGTTCATGCCATTTTCCTGCCTCAGCCTCCCAAGTAGCTGGGACTACAGGCGCCCGCCACTATGCCTGGCTAATTTTTTTTTTTTTTTTTTTTTTTGTCTTTTCAGTAGAGACAGGGTTTCACTGTGTTAGCCAGGATGGTCTCAATCTCCTGACCTCACGATCTCCCTGCCTCGGCCTCCCAAAGTGCTGGGATCACAGGTGTGAGCCACCACGCCTGGCCTACACAAAAATTTCTTAGTGGTGCCTCTATTAATGATCCAGGCCTATCTACTTCCTTTTGCCTTTTTTTTTTTTTTTTGAGACGGAGTCTTGCTCTGTTGTCCAGGCTGGCACGCAATGGTGCAATCTTGGCTCACTGCAACTCTGCCTCTCGGGTTCAAGTGATTCTCCTGTCTTAGCCTCTCAAGTAGCTGGGATTACGGGTGCCCACCACCATGCCCGGCTAATTTTTGTATTTTTAGTAGAGATGGGGTTTCACCATGTTGGCCAGGCTGGTCTTGAACTCTTGACCTCACGTGATCCACCTGCCTCGGCCTCCCAAAGTGCTGGGATTACAGGCATGAGCCACGGCGCCTGACCTCCTTTTGTCTTTTTTTGAGATGGAGTTTCCTTCTTGTCACCCAGGCTGGAGTACAGTGGCACAATTTCTGCTCACTACAACCTCCGCTTCCTGGGTTCAAGTGATTCTCCTGCCTCAGCCTCCCGAGTAGCTGGGATTATAGGTGCCTGCCACCACGCCCACCTAATTTTTGGTAGAGATGGGATTTCACCATGTTGGCCAGGCTGCTCTTGAACTCCTGACCTCTGGTGATCCACCCACCTTAGTCTCCCAAAGTGCTAGGATTACAGGCCACCACACCTGGCCCCTTTTGTCTTTAACTTGAGAAAAACATTAATCTCACAATGTAACAACAGAAAAATTTACCAAATTTGCTGGGCGCAGTGGCTCATGCCTGTAATCCCAGCACTCTGGGAGGCTGAGGTGGGCGGATCACGAGGTCAGGAGTTCAAGACCAGCCTGGCCAACATGGTGAAACCCTGTCTCTACTAAAGATACAAAAAAATTAGCCAGGTGTAGTGACATGCTCCTATAATACCAGCTACTGGGGAGGCTGAGGCAGGAGAATCATTTGAACCTGGGAGGCGGAGGTTGCAGTTGAGCTGAGATCGCGCCATTGTACTCCAGCCTGGGTGACAGGGTGAGACTCTGTCTCAAAATAAATAAATAAATAAATAAATAAATAAATACAAACAAATTAATTGTTTTAATATTCGTGTTCCCATCAAGTTCTTACCCATATGTACATGGAATTTCTAGCAACATAATCATGGTATAGATAAAATTCCTGCCAGGCGTGGTGTTTCACACCTGTAATCTCATCACTGTGGGAGGCTGAGGTGGGTAGATTGCTTGAGTCCAGGAGTTCCAGACCAGCCTGGCCAACATGGTGAAACCCCATATCTACTAAAAATACAAAAAAATTAGCCAGGCGTGGTGGTGGCATGCAGCTGTCATACAGCTACTTGGGAGGCTAGGGTGGGAGAACTGTTTGAGCCTTGGAAGCAAAGGTTGCAGTGAGCCAGGATCTCACCACTGCACTCTAGCCTGGGCAACAGATCCCATGATTTCCTCTGGTCTCTGTTGTACCATAGCCTTAATCACCGATTAAGTTACTAGTCATGTTCTGATTAATTGCTAGTAATTTTACTTTGACATACTTATCTAGCAAAATAAACTTATAGTAATTCAACTATGACAGCGAATAATAATAAAGTAGTAAAACATAAAACATACCACATGGTCCTGATTTGACAAGTCGTATTTCAGTGCAAACGACTTCACTCTTCCTACATATATTGTATTGTAAAATTTTATAAGATCACCTCTTTCCTCTTTCACTGGTCCACTGGAACAGTCAGGTGTTTTTGTAGCATCTTCCAAGTCTGTCAAAAAGAATGCAATGTTGTGATACAAAGCATACTTTTTATTTTTATTTTTTTGAGACAGGGTCTCACGTTGTCACCCAGAGTGGAGTGCAGTGGTGCAATGTTGGCTCACTGCAATCCCGACCTCCTGGATTCAAGTGATCCTCCCACCTCAGCCTCCTGAGTAGCTGGGACTACAGGCACACGCCACCATGCCTGGCTATTTTTTATTTTTAGTAGAGAGGACGTTTTGCCATGTTGCCCAGGATGGTTTTCAACTCCTAGGCTCAAGTTGATCTGCCATCCTCAGCCTCTCAAAGTGCTAGGATTACAGGCGTGAGCCACCATGCCCAGCCACAAAGCATACTTTAATATACAAGTTGGCAATTTAAATTACCTTTTTACAATATTAAAAAAACCCCACAGATCTTTATGTAGAGAAATTAATATTTTCAGAGAAGGTTCAGAAATCCATCTGTATTACTTATAAGTCAAATTGGAATCTAGAGAAATGCAAACATATGAATTGAAGGTGATGCTCTTTTCTCTAGATGCCACTTCAGAATGTTTTCACAACCATAGCTTTTGAGCTGACTGTCATTAGTGGCTCTTAGAGGGACAACAGCCCTGGCTGGTGTTATCTAAGTTCTACAGTATGGGAGGCAGTGGCAAACCTCAGCTTCAGAAAACTAAAAGGCCTGCAGATATTCGTCTTGTGTCTTTGAGAAAGGTGGAAAGATTCTAAAAGGTAAAGCATATCCTGAGAGGTTAAGGAAGAAGCAAAATGAATTACATTTATTTCTCTGCAAATACATGGCAGGTGACAGGTGTTCTAAGAGCCTTATTGTACCACGTACAACAGGAACCCTGATCAGGAACCAGTGTTCAGGTTTTACTGAGCACCCCCAATAGTAAAATAACAGCTTGCCCCAACGTAGTTTCCGACTTAATGGTGCAACTCTGGGATAGCTTGTGAAACTAGGCAGAAATTTGTCCTACTATTTTTTGGGGAAGGAAGAGTATTATAGAGTATTACGAACTATCCTTTACTTGTATACACAAGAACCATGTGTTTAGAAGAGCTAAGAAAACCACTACCAATTAAAAAGAATTTAGCATATATATGAAAAAAGTTCTCATTCTCAATTCACTGGCCTACAAACATTGAGAACATGGGTAGAAGCAATGCCTTCACTTTAGGAAAACCAGAAAACACAAACATGGTTCAAAGACCAAACAGCCCCAGGGGATCTGTCTTAATTGGATGTCTTTTTCACTTCTGCTATTTCTAAAGGATCTTGACTGGGGTGGGGGGGGGGGGGAGCTATGTGGTTAAATAAAGTTGAGGAAATGCTGTACATTATATTAGAAATTCAGAAATACATGTTAGTATAAGGCTCTGAGAAGTACTGCAATTGGGGAAAAAAATAACTCTCATGTTCACTTTAATTCCATACTTCCCCAATTTTTTATGTATAGTCTCTTTCCCCAAAACACTTTTTTTTTTTTTTTTTTGAGAGGGAGTCTTGCTCTGTCACCCAGCCTGGAGTGCAGTGGCACAATCTTGGCTCACTGCAGTCTCTCTGTCTGCTGGGATCCAGCGATTCTCCTGCCTCAGCCTCCTGGGTATTTGGGATTACAGGAGCATGCCACCACATCTGGCTAATTTTTGTATTGTCAGTAGAGATGGGGTTTCATCATGCTGGACAGGCTGGTCTCGAACTCCTGACCTCAGGTGATCCGCCCGCTTTGGTTTCCCAAAGTCCTGGGATTACAGGCGTAAACCACTGCCCCTGGACCCCCCAAAACACTTATACTACCATTCTGGGAAACACTGTTCCAAAGGATACTGGTATGTTAACAGCTCTTCTAGGTTATTCTTATTATATGGATCAATTAAAATTATTTCTTTTTGTTTTGTTTTTATGACAGGTTCTTGATCCTCTTGCCTTAGCCTCCCAAGTAGCTGGGACTACAGGTGAATGCTGCCACACCAGGCTAATGTCTTTTTTTACTTTTTGTAGAGACAGGGTCTCCCTATGTTTTCTTTTCTTTTTTTTTTTTAGAATCTTTTAAATATTAGCTTATTATTTGCTAAAATAGAAAGCACAAATTAATGAAGATCCCTATGTTTTCTAGGCTGGTCTCTAACTCCTGGGCTCAAGTGATCCTCCCACTTTGGTCTCCCAAAGTGCTGGGATTACAGACGTGAGCGACCACGCCTGGCCTAAAATTATTTAATATCCTCCTTGGATTAGAAATTTATTGAGACAGAGACTATAGTGTCTCCATATTCTGTGTTATTCCAATTCCAGCTGTTAATATTTATGTAAGGTAAGGAGGTATACTTTACTTGAATGAACTAAACATTTAAAATTGTGGGAGGCTGGGTGTGGTGAAACCCTGTCTCTATAAAAAAAAATTAAAAAATTTAAAAACTAGGTGTGGTGGCACGCACCTTTATCCCTAGCTACTCGGGAGGCTGAGATGAGAGGATCGCTTGAACCCAGGAAATCAAGGTTGCAGTGAGCTATGATTACCCCATTACATTCCAGCCTGGGCAACACAGCAAGATCTCATCTCTAAAATTTAAAAAAAACTAAAGAAAAAAAGACATTAAAAAAACATACTCGACTGAGTGTGGTGGCTCACGCCTATAATTCCAGCACTTTGGGAGGCCGAGGTGGGAGGATCACTTGAGCCCAAGAGTTCAAGACCAGTCTGGGAAACACAGTGAGATCCCATCTCGGTCTCCTAAAGTGCTGGGATTACAAGTGTGAGCCACCATGTCTGGCCAGAAATGGGTTTTTACTGATGAAAATAGTGAATGGTTTATTAAGTGTGACTAATGCTAAAAAAAACCATACTCATTAATATAATAAATTTGATATTGCTTATAAATAATAGCTATTACTAAGGCCTTACTATGAACAAAGCTTATATTAAATATTATATATATGCATATGTGTATACATAGTTGTGTATTGCATAATGATGGGTTATCTTCTCAGAAATGCATTGTTGAAATGATTTTGTCATGAGAATACTATAGAGTATACTTACACAAACCTAGATTGTATGACCAACTACACACCTAGGCTGAATGGTATAGCATATTGCTCCTAAGTTACAAAACTGTACAGCATGTTACTGTACTGAATACCACAGGCAATTGTATCACAATCTAAATATATCTAAACATAGAAAAGGTATAGTAAAAATACAGCATTATAATCTTATAGGACCACTGTTGTATGTGTGGGCCATCACTGACTGAAACATCATTATGCGGCACATGACTGTGTGTGTGTGTGTGTGTGTATGCACACACACATACATATACATATAATTATCTTTTTTATTTTTAGAGACAAGATCTTGCTCTATCACCCTGGCTGAAGTGCAGTGGTACAATCATAGTTCACTACAATCTCAAATTCCTGGATTCAAGTGATTTTCCTGCCTCAGTCTCCCAAGTAGTTGGGATTAAAGGTGTGAGCCACCATGCCCAGCTAATTTTTTATTTTCATTTTTTGCAGATGGGGGTGTTGCTGTGTTGCTCATGCTGGTCTTTAATTCCTGGGCTCAAGGGATCCTCTTGCCTCAGCCTTCCATAGTGCTGGGAGATTACAGGCATGAGCCACAACACCCAGCCTAAATATAATTATTTTTAATCCTTAAAACAAGTTTCTAAGGAAGTAATGTAAAGTTTTCAGTTAACTACAATACACTTGAGTACAGTGTTATGTTTGTGTTACTTAGGTTAAGCTATAACCTAGGTCTCACAAGTATTCTAATTAAGACTGCCACTCTGGAGTGGTCTGCTAACATGACATTGAAGAATTCATAGCCCATGAGGAGTGAGCTGGTGTTTTAATCAGGAAATTCATTCTCCACTCCAACAGTTTCTGTTAGGCATATCTCAATCCCGCCCGTCTCGGCCTCCCAAAGTGCTGGGATTACAGGCTTGAGCCACCACGCCCGGCCCAGAATTTTTTTTTTTTTTTTTTCTGAGAAAGAGTCTTGCTCTGTTGCCCAGGCTAGAAGAGTGCAGTGGCACAATCTCAGCTCACTGCAACCTCAGCCTCCAGTGTTCAAGCAATTCTCCTGCCTCAGCCTCCCAAGTGGCAGGGATTACAAGTGCTCACCACCATGCCTGGCTAATTTTTGTATTTTTAGTAAAGATGGGGTTTCACCATGTCAGCAAGACTGGTCTCGAACTCCTGACCTCAAGTGATCTGCCCGCCTTGGTCTCCCAAAGTGCTGGGATTATAGGTGTGAGCCACCATGTCCGGCCAGAAATGGGTTTCTACTGATGAAAATAGTGAATGCTTATTAAGTGTGACTAATGCTAAAAATGAGCTCATGTTCAGGAAATAAAAAGTATTTAAGATAAGCAGATTGGTTAAAATATTTGAGACACTACCTTCAATAGCTATGAAAGTGATGAAAGATCCAGTGAAGTCTCTAGGCTTTACTCTTAGGGATAATAACGTCAAGGCTAAAAGCTCTGAGAAGTCCTGTGTCCAGCCCTGAATTCTGATCCATGGTATTTGCTTGATGCTAGCCTTAAGGTTGACTGAATCCTGCATCTGAAATCTTGGCACCTGTTCTTGAGCAAATATTTTCTATGGGTGGTGGTCAGACATAGAACTGGGATATATGAACTTACTGCATAGGATATATAAATTGTGTGTGTGCTTTTTAAACAGTAATTATTTTACAACCCATAATGAATTTGTTTGTAGAACCAGAACTGTTCTTCCCAAGTCGATGTTCTTTGGTGTGTCCAAATCTGGGTCATAGCATCTAGTTATAGCTCTAAGAACTGGAAGGTGACTTATCTGAATATAGACTTACTTGTCTGATTGCATATCCTTCTACATAACTTTCTCTTTTTCTTTTTTCTCTTTTTTTTTTTTTTTTTGAGACAGGGTCTTGCTCTGTTTAGAGTACAGTGGCAAGATCATGGCTCACTGCAGCCTTGACATCCTGGGCTCAAGCCAACCTCCCAATTCAGTCTCCTGAGTAGCTTGGACTATAGATGCCCACCACCATGTGTGGCTATTTTAAAGAACTTTTTGTAGCAATGGGCTCTCACTATGTTACCCACAATGGTCTTGAACTCCTGGGTTCAAGCCACCCTCCTGGCTTGGCCTCCCAAAGTGCTGGGATTATAGACATAAGTCACTGTGCTCTCACTCTCTTTATGAGTGCCAGAATTCCTGAGTTCATCATCACTGGATATTCTCCCTGCCCTGTGCCACCACCACTGTACAGGATCTGTAACAATGGTTGTTTATTTGCTAATACACGTAGTTAATAACTGTATATAAGACAGAGTGCGGTGACTCACGCCTGTAATCCCAGCACTTTGGGAGGCCAAGGCAGATGGATCACTTGAACCCAGGAGTTCAAGACTGGCCTTGGCAAACCCATCTCTACAAAAAAATATAAAAATTAGCCAGGCCGTGGCTGAGCTGAGAATCACTTGCGCCTGGGAGGTCAAGGCTGCAGTGAGCTGTGACTGTGCCACTGTACTCCAGCCTGGGTGACAGAGCAAGACATGGTCTCAAACACACAAACAAACAAACAAACAAACAAACAAACAAAAGGTCAGGTGCAGTGGTTGATGCCTGAAATCCCAGCACTTTGGGAGGCCAAGGTGGGTGGATCACCTGAGATCCGGAGTTCAAGACCAGCCTGGCCAACATGGCAAAACCCCATTTTTACTAAAAATACAAAAATTAGCTGGGCATGGTGGCAGGTGTCTGTAATCCCAGCTACTCGGGAGGCTGAGGCAGGACAATCACCTGAACCTGGGAGGTAGAGGTTGCAGTGAGCCGAGATCACACCATTGCACTCCAGCCTGGGCCACAAGAGTGAGACTGTAACTCAAAAAAAAAAAAAAAAAAAAAAAGAAAGGAATTGTGTAGCAGAATTTGATCTGAAACCTATATATACAGGAAGTGGTGAACTCTCAGTCACCTCAAGTTGCTTTGGCAGACACTTATCAAAAAGAAAACAAAACAGAAAACTACATCATCTATTATCTTTTGCTTACTTCTACTCTCTACTTCACTGCTCTTGTAGCTCAGATACTTGCTAGCAGTTAGTTTTTCATAGAAAAAACACATAACAGGCAAGGGATCCACAGCTTTCTAGCTAACCTCTGATGTCTGGTTTTGTAGGAACAGAAAAACCACCCCAGATAGGTAAGCAACATGTATAACAAATACAGAAAAAGGCTTTTTAATAGTTTGTCAGGGTTACTGTCTGCGTTTTTTGTTATTGTTGTTGTTGTGTTTTTTTGAGATGGAGTCTCACTCTGTCACCCAGACTGGAGTGCAGTGGCAGGATCTTGGCTCACTGCAACCTCTGCCACCCGAGTTCAAGTGATTCTCCTGCCTCAGCCTCCTGAATAGTTGGGATTACAGGTGCCTGCCACTGCACCCACTGCACCTGGCTAATTTTTGTAGTTTTAGTAGAGACGGGTTTTACCATCTTGGCCAGGCTGGTCTTGAACTCCTGATCTCATGATCCACCCACCTCGGCCTCCCAAACTACTGGGATTACTGGCGTTAGCCACTGTGCCCAGCATTTTTTTTTTTTTTTTTTGAGACGGAGTCTCACTCTGTCACCCAGGCTGGAGTGCAGTGGTGTGATCTTGGCTCACTGCAACCTCTGCCTCCTGGGTTCAAGCAATTCTTGTGCCTCAGCCTCCTGAGTAGCTGAGATTACAGCTGCTCACCACCATGCCCGGCTAATTTTTGTATTTTTAGTAGACACAAGGTTTCACTATGTTGGCCAGGCTGGTCTCGAACTCCTGACTGCAGATGATCCACCCACCTTGGCCTCCCAAAGTGCTGGGATTACAGGTGTGAGCCACTGCACCTGGCCAGGGTTACCATCTTATATACTCCTCATTGCCTTGAAAAGGCTCCAGAATAATACACTTATGTAAAAAGAACTGAGTTGGGCCTATTATCCTCAAAAAGTCAGATTCTAGGACATTATTAAAAGATCTTTTCAGTGAATGAAATCTTAAAAGTTTATATCCCAGTGGACACCATAATGATTATGGATATTTTCATAATTTAAAAAATTGTTTTATTATTTTTTTTGTTTTGTTTTGTTTTTTTTTTTTTTTGAGGCGGAGT
>NC_045453.1:9872457-9910173 GCF_002776525.5 Piliocolobus tephrosceles
AGCCACCGCGCCCGGCCTAAAAAATTGTTTTAATTCATCAGATTTTCTTTTAAGAATTTATCCTAAGGATGTGGCCTAAATATTTAAGCTACAAATGATGCTCATCACAGAGCTGTGCATAACTAGAAGCAACCTGGCCAGGCGTGGTGGCTTACACCTGTCAGCCCAGAACTTTGGGAGGCCAAGGTAGGGAGATTGCTCGAGTCCAGGAGTTGGAGACCAGCCTGGGCAACATGGCAAAATCCCACCTCTACAAAAAATTAGCTGGGTGTGACAGCAAGACTGAGATGAAAGGAGTGCTGGAGGTCAGGGCTGCAGTGAGCCATGATTGTGCCACTGCATTCCTGCCTGGGTAACAGAGTGAGATCCTGTCTCAGAAAAGAAAAGAAAAGAAAAAAGAAAAGAGAAAGGAGGGCAGGGGAGGGGGAGGGGAGGAAAATGGATGGGGATGGGGAGAAAAGAGGAAAGGAGAGTGGGGGACAGGAGAGGACAAGACAAGAAAAGAAAAAAGAAAAGGAGAAATGACCTAAATGTCTCACACTGTGGCATTAAAGAAATCACAGTACCTAGGCTTGGCACAGTGGCTCATGCCTGTAATCCTAGTACTTTGGGAGGCCAAGGTGGGCGGGTCACTTGAGCTCACGATTTCAAGACCAGCCTGAGAAAACATGGCAAAATCTTGTCTCTACAAAAAATATAAAAATTAGCCAGGGTGATGGCGCATGCCTGTAGTTCCAGCTATTCGGGAGGCTGAGGTGGAAGGATTGCTTGAGTCTGGGAGGTCGATGCTGCAGTGAGTCATGATCATGACTGCACTCCAGTGTAGGTGACAGAACCCTATCTCAAACAAAACAAAACAAAAAGAAATCACAGTATATATACATGTATATATTACATACACCTTAAATACATGGAAAGATGAGACAAGGGAAAGGAGGTAGGCAGAAGAGGTGTATGAATACTAACCATTTGATTTTCTTTTCTTTGAAAAAAGATTACTAGTGTCTGAAGTCTTAGCATGATGGTGGCAAGAGGGTGCAGTCTTGCCTGTGGTAGCAGAATTACCTATAAATAATACTTATATGAACAGGACATTTTCTTTTGTTTGTGTGTGCATATGTGTGTGTGTGTGTGTGTGTGTGTGAGACAGAGTCTCACTCTGCTGCCAGGCTGTAGTGCTGTGGCGTGATCTCGGCTCACTGCAATCTCCAACTCCCGGGTTCAAGTGATTCTCCTGCCTCAGGCTCACGTAAGCTGGGACTAAAGACGCATACCACCACAACTAGTTAATTTTTGTATTTTTTAAAGTAGAGATGGAGTTTCACCATGTTGGCCAGGATAGCCTTGATCTCTTGATCTCGTGATCTGACTGCCTTGGCCTCCCAAAGTGCTGGGATTACCAGCTGGATTACCAGCGTGAACCACCACGCCCAGCCAGGACATTTTCTTAATAGACTCCTCAGGAAGATTATTGTCAGCTACCTTGTTTTCCCTGTCATTCAGATTTTAGAATTTTATTAAGTCTCTTTTATGTGTTTCATTAACATGTATAAGTAGACTAGAAAACTTCTTCCAAAACACAATTAACAGGGGACAAATTAATGGTTTCAATAAACTATACCAGCACATTCTAATCTCAAACTTAATTGTTTTCAAAACGTGTGTGTATTGTCCACCTCACCTCCTCATGATTCACATTTCCATGTTGTCTGACACCCACTGTATTATGTACAGTGTGATCCAATGTGTTTTCCATATAGTATGTTAAACTGGATAACTTACCACAATCTATCATTTCAAAGTCATCATTTATATTTTTATTATATGCCACAAATTCTCTTGGAATACTTTTCAGCAGAACACTTCTATATACCTACAACACCAGAGGGGAAAAAAAGGACTGCTCAGTCACAGAGGTACAGGTTAAACAAAATCAAAGTGAGAAGAGCAAAATATCAAGCCAATGAAAAACTATTTGTTTGTATAAGTGATACTCAAGGGTAAAATGTTATCAGCTCTAGTAAACATAGATGGTAACACATACCATAAAAGAGGCGATACTGGAGAAGAGCTTACCATCTAAGATGGGCTTAGTTTATAAAATAGAAGAAATAGCAACTAAAGACTGATGATCGGGTTTTACTAAATAAAAGCAACTTCAAAGACCTGAATTTGGTCAGGTGCGGTGGCTCACACCTGTAATCCCAGCACTCTGGGAGGCCAAGGCGGGCAGATCACTTGAGGCCAGGCATTCAAGACCAGCCTCGCCAGCATGGTGAAAGCCCGTCTCTACTAAAAATACAAAAATTAGCTGGGCATGGTAGCACACGCTTGTAATTTCAGCTACTAGGGAGGCTGAGGCAGGATAACTGCTTGAAGCCAGGGGGTGAAGGTTGCACTGAGCTGAGATTGCACCACTGCACTCTAGACTGGACAACAGAGCAAGACTCTGTCTCAAATACAAAACAAAATAAAACAAACAAACAAAAACAAAAGACCTGAATTAATTCCTCCTTCTTTTTAATTCCTTACACAACAATCAATTGGTCTTTTTTTTTTCTTTTTCTTTTTTTTTTTTTTAGAGACAGGGTCTCACTCCATGGCTCAGACTGGAGTGCAGTGGCACAATCATGGCTCACTGTAGCACTGACCTCCTGGGCTCAAGCAATCTGCCTGCCTTGGCTTCCTTAACTGGTGGGATTACAGGCGTGAGCCATTGCGCTTGGCCAAGAGTCATTTGTTCTTAATGCAGCTTGTTTTTCTGCCCCCAGCCCAGTCCCATCTCCTTTCAGATGGCCACATGAAAATCTTTACCCTTCCCTGCCCCTAAACTATCTCACCTCTGAGATAGCTGGAAAGGCATAATCTATTCCCCCTTGTACTATATTATAGGTTACTGGTATTAAGAGGATATTCAGGGGAGCCATGGCTTGGCCCATTTTTGACTCACACTAACCTCACCTTAATGATCTTCAAGGACAATCTAGAGCTTTCTAGGCTCTGTTCCTGAGGGATTTTCCTGAAGAAGCCCAGAAAATCTTAGCTTATCACAGGATATAACAAATGCCTGTACTTGGTTCTTCAAATGTCTCTATATTGCTTGCTATAATGTATTTTAGGGCTTAAAGCTCTCTTAGAAGGGGATATAACTACTAATACTGAGGCCACATCTCTGTGTTGGTCTGCAATCTAGGCCACTCTCACTCTCTTTCTGTCTATAATTTCCAGGGCCAGAGAAGAGACCATTATGCTTCCTAACAGCAGAGCAACCAGGTTCTTGAATGATCAAACCCTTAAGGTAATTTACTTGTGTTCTTCAGGTACAATATTTAACAATAACATGACATTAACATTCATTAAATGCTTATTGTGTGCCAGTCCACTCTGCTACCATGACTGAAAGGTTTCATGCAATTTTCACCACAGCCAGAACAATATAATCAGAAATGTTTAATATCTATTCAAAGATGCAAACATTAGGATGCTTAGCAGATGGCAAAAGAAGCTGTAGTTAGGTTAATGAACCCTAAAATTTCACTGGGTTTAAATATCATTAAAAAAATAAAGTTACATAATTAAAGAATAGTATTATTATACATATCTTTTTTTTTTTTTTTTTTTTTTTTTGGAGACAGAGTCTTGCTCTGTCAGCCAGGCTGGAGTGCAGTGGAACAATCTTGGCTCACTGCAACCTCCGCCTCCCGGGCTCAAGCAATCCTCCTGCCTCAGCCTCCTGAGTAGCTAGGATTACAGGCGTGTGCCACCATGCCTGGCTAATTTTTGTATTTTTAGTAGAGACAGGGTTTTACCATGTTGGCCAGACTGGTCTCGAACTCCTGACCTCAGGTAATCCACCTGCCTCCGCCTCCCAAAGTGCTGGGATTACAGGCGTGAGCCACTGCACCTGGCCATTATACATATCTTTCATTAAATGAACAAATGGAATGGCAGAACTTATGAGAAGTATATGAAAGTATATGGATGAATCGGAAATAGATTTCCTGGCTTCTATTGAAATTGTCCTTTGATGAAATTATCTCTTGAGTTTTAATGTTATCCATTAAAACAGAAAATCTGAAGTATATTAAAACTATAAAATAAGTTTACCTTTTATATAACTTGTCAGTGGAAAACAGTAAATCTATTTTTGGACAGTAGGAAAAATAATGTAACTCACGTGACTATTAGCTTGGGGCTGATTCCTGTAACTTTTCATAATTTCTTGAAAAGTTCTTTCTTCTTTTGTTACCTAAGGAAAATAAAAACTGCACTTATCAAATGCTTTTTGAAAGAAAAATGGCTCTGAACAAAATTTCAATTATAAGTTGGCACTGAGAGCAACCTTGCAAAAAACCATTAACCCCAGGCCAGTCCATGACTAAAAACCACTAACATTTATGATTTTTTTCTACCTTTACAGTTCAGGCTTTGTAGCCTGTGGGGAATCACTTAATAGTTTCATTAATCAAAAAGCACTGAAACTGCTATGGTGTGACTCTACTGAAAATCCATTTCTTTATATAAAAAAAGATATAAGAAAACTCAGATCTGTTTAATGCCCTGCAGTCTCCAGTTTTATTAATTTTAAGTACTTACTTAAAAGTAAATTAACCACATACAAAGGATTAAAAATATCTTACAGTGATGATCCTCAGTCAAACTGAGTGGCTATTATAGGATTAGGTTTTAACATTTCAGGACAGACTATAGGGTTTCTAATGTTTAGACGGAAGTCACAGTGGTGGCCAAAAGGAAGAAAAAGGAATTCCTTCTGGGATCTCTGTGATCATAAACTTCACTTAAGTTGCTCCTTTCCCTTGCTTCACTGTCCATTAGTGCTAATCCTGTTCTCTAAAATGATGAGCTAGAAATGGCAAAGCCTGAACTCTAACAGTCTTCTGGAAAACACACGATTAGTTAGTAACATTTATCTTCTAAGTTTTTAATTCTTTTTTTTTTTTTTTTTTGAGATAGAGTCTCGCTCTGTCATCTAGGCTGGAGTGCAGTGGTGTGATCTTGGCTTACTGCAACCTCCGCCTCCCGGGTTCAAGTGATTCTCCTGCCTCAGGAGTCCCTCCTGGGTAGCTGGGACTACAGGAGTGTGCCACCATGCCCAGCTAATTTTTGTATTTTTAGTAGAGACAGGGTTTCACCGTGTTAGCCAGGATGGTCTCGATCTCTTGACCTTGTGATCTGCCTGCCTCAGCCTCCCAAAGTGCTGGGATTACAGGCGTGAGCCCACGCCCGTCCCTTCAGGTTGAGTTTTCTAACTGCAACTTCACCATTCTGCAAATCAGCAAGATTCACTTCAAACACCTGACTCTTGAGGCTATCAGATGCAATTTGGTTCCTTGAGTCCTGGTAACTAGTGTCTTTCCAGTATTTCTTGTATTGAACATAGTCTGTGTTTTTTTACATCAAACTAATCTTTCTTAAAAAATGAATCAACCATTTTCTTCTTGGCTCCCTTTTTGTTGCCTTTTGTATGGTGCATGTTCTCGTTAACCGCCATAGTGCTGCAGTAACAATTATTAAGACCTATTATTTATTTATTTATTTATTTGAGACGAAGTTGTGCCCTGTCGCCCAGGCTGGCATGCAGTGGCGCAATCTCGGCTCACTGCAAGCTCCGCCTCCCAGGTTCACGCCGTTCTCCTGCCTCAGCCTCCCGAGTAGCTGGGACTACAGGCGCCCGCCACCATGCCTGGCTAATTTTTTGTATTTTTAGTAGAGACAGGTTTCACCGTGTTAGCCAGGATGGTCTTGATCTCCTGACCTCGTGATCCACCTGCCTCGGGCTCCCAAAGTGCTGGGATTACAGGCGTGAGCCACCGCGCCCGGCCTAAGGCCTATTTTTTACAGAGATTTCAAAGAGGCATTCTGGGAGAAGGGGTCACAAAGGAGTTTAAAAACATATGCTCTGTCTCAAAAAGCTGAAAAAACAAATCTTAACTGTATACATCTGCTAGGACTGCCAGTGTGGCCAGTGTGGTAAAGACAAATGATTGTATCAGATATATGAGAATTTTAAAAAACAAGCAAGATATGTTATTCTATGACTTAAAACATGTTGTAGCAACTAGAAAGTAAAATGTTCTTCTGAGGCAGCACAATAAATCACGAGAAAGCAATATGCAATATGGTACAGAAACTTGTTTTTTTCTTGAGACAGGGTCTTATATTGCCCAGACTGAAGTGCAGTGTCATGATCTTGGGTCACTGCAACCTTGGCCTCCTGGGCTCAAGAGATCCTCCCACCTCAGTCTCCCAAGTATCTGGGCCTATAGGTGCAAGCAACAATGCCCAGCTAATTTTTTACATTTTTTACAGAGACGAGGTTTCACCATGTTGCCCAAGCTGGTCTCGAAATCCTGGGCTCAAGCGATCTCCTTGCCTTGACCTCCCAAAGTGCTAGGATTATACATGTGAGCCACCATGCCCAGCCTCTTCTCCTAATGTATACATTACCTTTGCCATGATATAAAAGGCACAAAGGAGGAGCTGATCCAAATGCCTGTCTTTCATTAGATCAGGGCAGTGAACTAAAGTGAATTCAAAACACGTCCATATCTTCCTTCGTAACTCATTTGAAACATCCAGTTTTAGACATAGATCACGTAAGCGTACACTTGCCAAATGATAGACCTAAAATAGAAGGTAACAAACACATTGACGCAAAACACCAAGTAAATCATTTCTCAAATTTTTATGTCTTACCATGAACATGGGCTTTCAGACCAAGATTAAAAACATAGGCTGTTGATATACTAAATTAAATAAAATTTCTGTTCTATAGCACTAGTTCACTGCTATGGCAGGAGGATATAGATTAAAGCAAAGCTACTTGAAAATTTTTTTTAAAGATGTCATCTATTACTCTATGCTGCCAACTATGTAAAGTAGGAAAAACTGAAATATAGGATCCCTTACCTGCATCATGACAATTATGAATACATAATTTTTCCTTTTTTTTTTTCTTCTTAGGTGGATTCTCGCTTTGTCACCCAGGCTGGAGTGCAGTGGCACCATCTTGGCTCACTGCAACCTCTGCCTTCTGTGTAAAGCAGTTACTGCCTTAGCCTCCCGAGTAACTGGGCGTACAGTTGCAGACCACCATGCCTAGCTAATTTTTGTATTTTTTGTAGAGACAGGGTTTGATCATGTTGGCCAGGCTGGTCTTTAACTCTTGACCTCAAGTAATCCACGCACTGCAGCCTCCCAAAGTACTGGGATTACAGGTGTTAGCCACTGTGCCCGGCCCGAACGCATAATTTTTCAAAGCTCAGAAGTCTGTCTATTCTCTTTGGGTTCAGGTAAAATTGCTAGGAGGCCTAACATGCCAAATAATAAACGTTTGACTCCAAAATGAGTCAGAAAGCAAAACCATTTAAAAATTGCTCCTATATTCTACACTTCTTATGAGCACAATGGGAACAAAACAGGAATGTTAAATAAGATACAAAGCTTTTTTTTTTTAAAGCATGTGAAAATAAATTCAGTTCAATTCCCTGGCCCTAAGATCCTGCAAGACTTTTATTATTTTAAGAATTGATAACCGTGATGTGGTATTCCTAAACCAGACTATTCTATTCAAACTTTTTTTTTTTTTGAGACAGTCTCACTCTGTAGCCTAAGCTGGAGTGTAGTGGCACGATCTTGGCTCACTGCAACCTCCACCTCCGGACTCAAGTGATTTTCGTGTCTCAGCCTCCCGAGTAGCTGGGACTACAGGCAAGTGTCACCATGCCTGGCTAATTTTTTTTTTTTTTTTTGTATTTGAATAGAGATGTGGTTTCACCATGTTGCCCAGAGTGGGCTCGAACTCCTGAGGTCAGGCGATCTGCCTGCCTCGGCCTCCCAAAAAGTGCTGGGATTACAGGCGTGAGTCACCGCACCCGGCCCAAACTATGTCTTTAAATTTCCAGAGGGGAAAAAAAAAGAAAGTAAGTTACCCCTTACAGAAAATTATCTTTGGCAGAAAAATACTTACAAACTGATCTTAAAAACTAATTTAAGCTACTCAGTAATCTACTATAAAGAGAGACAAATAGTTGACTCCAAAGCCACCAGTGATTTATTTTACAGCAAACAAATTTTCTGTATCCTCTCCCCTTGTTTCTGGTCCAGCCATGCTGAGGAAACAGTAGGGTCAGAGCAGAGGGAAAGACACTAGAACTTTATATTCATGAAAGGAGAAGATAAGAGATATAGTCCTAGCTAGAAGAATTAAAAATAATATGTAATTAGGTAACACTTGGTAAAGTATCTTTTACAGAACTGATCCAATGCTTATAGGATACACATATGCTGGAAGGCTTTTGATTCTAACATTCACAGTAAATTCTGTTTAGGCATAGAACACCAGCATCACACTGAGTTCAGCATAGATAATCATTATAATTTACTAAATGAATGGTTATTTTGAATTTATTATAGATTCAGACATTTCAGTTCCTTTAATATTTTCTAGCTTCTAATCTATACTGAGTAGGTTATAATTAAATGAAAGGAAAAGGATGTTAGATTCTAAAACAACAATCAAAATAAAGAATTCACCAAAAAAAGCCTTATTTCTTTCAAACTTAGGTTAATTATCAGAGGCAATAATTTGCCATTTTGAAAATTAAAAACGGTAAGTAAATGGGGAAGCCGCTATATTTTCAAGCTCTGTATTTTAAACAGTCCTTAGGCATAGGAGGGGGTGGAGGAACAGAGAAGAGAAGCCAGTAAAGGTGGTGAAAAGAGCAAGACTCTCCCTTAACCATCCTAACTGTCAACCAAAGCAGCCCTGCTTTCATATGTTTTGTTTATACTTCTGGAGACTATTTCATTCAAAGAAGGGGTTTCCCTAAAAGATGAAATTCCTTGGAGAATCAGTTGCTCCAAAACCCACAATGTAATAAAAATAAATGAGCTATAATTGAAAGGAACAGAAGACAAAGAATGGTTGTAGAAGCTATACATGAGTTGTTTTCCAGTGTCCGTCTCCTCTTCTGCAATAACAGAACCCTTGACATTTACACCCGGCTTCCTGTAATAAAGACTGTATTTGCCCCTTTGAAAATTCTGCCTGGGCACAGTGGCTCACATCTGTAATCCCAGCACACTGGGAAGGTGAGGTGGACGGACTGGTTGAGTCCAGGAGTTTGAAACCATCCTAAGCAACATAGCGAAATTCCTTATCTACAAAAAATTAAAAAATTAGCTGGGTGTGGTAGCCTGTGCCTATAGTCCCAGCTACTCAGGAGGCTGAGGTGAGAGGATCGCTTGAGCCTGGGAGGTTGAGGCTGCAGTGAGCCATGATCTTGCCACTGCACCCCAGCATGGGTGACTGAGCGAGACCTTGTCTCCAAAAAATAAATAAATAGATAAATAAATTCTACAAGTGGCTACATGACTAAGTGGGAAATAAACAGCACTGGTGTATGTAACTTCTAGGACAGGTTCTGAAGGTGAGGAGGCATGCTCTTTTTCTTCCTGCTGGCTAGAATGCAGATATGATATCTGCAAGGGAAGCAGTCATCATGGACTGAGTTAGAAACCTTGTGTTGAGAACGGCCAAAAAATCCTTGTAGGGACCTGGGTTTTTTAATTTTTTGAGATGGAGTCTTGCTCTGTCGCCCAGGCTGGAGTGTGGTGGCGCAATCTCGGCTCACTGCAAACCCCGTCGCCCAGGTTCACGCCATTCTCCTGCTTCAGCCTCCCAAGTAGCTGGGACTACAGGTGCCTGCTACCACGCCTGGGTAATTTATTTTTAGTAGAGATGGGGTTTCATCATGTTAGCCAGGATGGTCTCGAACTCCTGACCTCGTGATCTGCCCATCTCGGCCTCCCAAAGTGCTAGGATTACAGGCGTGAGCCACCACGCCTGGCCAGGACCTGGGTTCTTAATGGTCATGGTAACCACAGCAGTCCCATACTACTTACACAAACTTTATGTGAAAGATAAATTCTCTTGTTTAAGCTACTATTAGTTTCAAACAGCTAAACTGAAATCTAAGAAATAAATAGATAATCACTATGCCCAAGGTCAGAAAACACATTAGAGGTACTGTGAAAGAAATAGGATTTGATATAAAAATGTAAAAAATAATCCTTGACTGGGCGCGGTAGCTCACGCCTGTAATCCCAGCACTTTGGGAGGCCGAGGCGGGCAGATTATGAGGTCAGGAGATCGAGACCATCCTGGTGAACATGGTGAAACCCCATCTCTACTGAAAATACAAAAAAAAAAATTAGCCAGGCGTGGTGGCAGGCACCTGTAGTCCCAGCTTCTAGGGAGGCTGAGGCAGGAGAATGGCGTGAACCCGGGAGGCGACGGAGCTTGCAGGGAGTGGAGATCGTGCCACTGCACTCCAGCCTGGGCAACAGAGCAAGACTCTGTCTCAAAAAAACAAAACAAAACAAAACAAAACAAAAATCCTCATATTTTATCTTAATATAAAACTATCTAATTCAGAGCGTGAGCTAAGACTTTCCATGACAGCAAGTGACAAAGAATGGAGAAAAACATGATTGAGGAAGAGTATAAATTAAGGAAGATTTATTTAGCATAGAGAAAAAAGGACATATAAAAAATTATTGCTGGGCACAGTGGCTCATGCCTGTAATCCTAGCACTTTGGGAGGCTGAGACGGGTGGATCACAAGGTCAGGAATTCAAGACCAGCCTGGCTAAGATGCTGAAATCCCGTCTCTACTAAAAATACAAAAATTAGCCGGGTGTGGTGGCACATACCTGTACTCCCAGCTACTTAGGGCGCTGAGGCAGGAGAATTGCTTGAACCCGGGCGGCAGAGGTTGCAGTGAGCCAAGATCGCGCCACTGCACTCCAGCCTGGGTGACAGAGCAAGACTCCGTCTCAAAAAAAAAAAAAAAAAAAAAAAATTATTAGGCCGGGCGTGGTGGCTCGCACCTGTAATACTAGTACTTTGGGAGGCTGAGACAGTGGATCACGAGGTCAGGAGATTGAGGCCATCCTGACCAACATGGTGAAACCCTGTCTCTACTAAAAATTAAAAAATTAGCTGGGTGTGGTGGTGCGTCCCTGTAATCCCAGCTACTTGGGAGGCTGAGGCAGAGAATCGCTTGAACTAGGGAGTCGGAGGTTGCAGTGAGCTGAGATCACACCACTGCACTCCAGCCTGGCAACAGACCGAGACTCCATCTTAAAAAAAAAAAAAAAAAATTATTACAAGAACAATTGGTTGGGCATGGGTGGCTCACACCTGTAATCCCAGCCACTTCGGGAGGCTGAGGTGGGAGGATCGCTTGAGCCCAGGAGTTAGAGACGAGCCTGGGAAACAGAGCGAGACTCTCTTTCTAAAAAAAAAAAAAATCTAGCTGGGTGGGGTGGTGCACGCCTGTGGTCCTACTACTCAGGAGGCAGGAGGATCTCTTGAGCCTGGGAGGTAGACTACAGTGAGCCATTATCGTGCCTTTGCACTCTAGTCTGGGCGACAGAGCTAGACCCTGTCTCAAAATAATAATAATAATAAAAGATTAGTAGAAAAATACACTTAAATTTGCTTGTAGACCCAGCTACTTGGAGGGTAATGAAGGAGGATCACTTGAGCCTAGGAGTTTGGGCTATAGTGTGCTGTAACTGTGCTTGTGAATAGTCACTGTACTCCAACCTGGGCAATAGAATGGGCTAGCCAACCATCTAGTTGTGGGATACAATGCAGTCATGTTTGGTTATAAATATCTGATTAACATGTCTATCTTATCAGAAGCTGATGATTCAAAATGTGCTTGTAAGAGATAGGACAAATTCAAGTTATTGTCTAAGGTCAACAGTTTTTAGTCCTTTTCCATTAATATTAAAATAATTCAGGCATTATAATAAGAACTGGTCATATGCTAATTTAAAAGGTAACACACTAGATTTATTTTATTTATTTTTTATTTTTGGAGATGGGGTCTTACTCTGTTCCTTGGGCTGAAGTGTAGTAGCACCTTCTTAGCTCACTGCAGCCTCGAAATCATGGGCTCATGTTATCCTTCCACTTTAGCCTCCTGAGTAGCTGGGACTACAGGCATGTGCCACTATGCTGGCTAACTTTTTAATTTTTTGGTAGGGACTGGGTCTCGCTACGTTGCCCAGGCTGGTCTTGAACTGCAAGCCTCAAGTAATCCTCCTGCCTTGGCCTCTGAAAATACTGAGATTACAGGCATGAGCCACCATGCCTGGCCTAGATTTATAATAAAAATTATGAGTAACAGCTGGGCATGGTGGCACATGCCTGTAATCCCAGCACTTTGGGAGGCTGTGGTGGGCAGATCACCTGAGGTCAGGAGTTTGAGACCAGGCTGGGCCAATACGGTGAAACCCCGTCTCTACTAAAAATACAAAAATAAGCCAGGTGTGGTGGTGCACACCTGTAGTCCCAACTACTTGGGAGGGTGAGGCAGGTGAATCGCTTGAACCTGGGAGACAGAAGCTGTAGTGAGCCGAGATCATGCTACTGCATTCCAGCCTGGGAGACACAGTAAGACTCTGTCTCAAAAGTAAATAAATAAATAATGGCTTGGGCATGGTGACTCACACAGTAATCCCAATGCTTTGGGAGGTCAAAGAGGGAGGATCACTTGAGCCCAGGAGTTCAAGGCTACAGTGAGCCATATTCATGCCACTGCACTGTAGCTTTGGTAACAGAACAAGACCTTGTCACTAAAAAAAAAAATTAAAAAAAAATATAGCCTTCTCACAGTATCCCATCAATCTTTAGAATGATTCTTCGCTAATTCAGATTCACCCATGAGATCCAACATGTATTTGTCCCACAGTGAACTCCATTCTACAGCAACATAACACAATGGAGTTTCAGTTAATTCCAGAGGCTAGCCAACTACTTACTCAAAGTTACAAAAGAATACAAGCTAGCAAAAAACATAAGTTAGATCTGAAAACAGAATCAAATCCTGTGAGCCTGAGTCTAAACTTATAGCTCACCAGGATCATAATGTTCTCTTGAAAGGTCAAATGTATTTTTTAAGTGGCTAAAGGTACATCACTTGATAGCAAAGCCAGAATAAGGGTGGCATTCTTAAATGCCATTATGGTAGTTATGGACCCGTCAGGTGAAAATACAGACCACTATCTCTTGTGAATATTGGTGCAAAAATCCTCAACTAAATACTAGCAAAACAAATTCAACAGCATATGAAGAGGGTTATACACCATGACCAAGTAGAACTTATTCTAAGAAGGTAAGGATAAATTGAAATAAGGAAATCAATCTGTATAACACACCATATTAAAAAGGACAAAGGGAAAACGGCCACATAATCATTTCAAGTGATACAGGAAAGCATTTGACAAAATTTAACACCCTTTCATGATAAAAAATACTCTAAAAGCTAGGAAGAGAGAAGGAAACTACCTAAACAAAATAAAGGATATACAATAATCCCTTGGTATACACAGGAGATTTCTTCCAGGAGCCCCTGCATATACCTGAATCTATGCATACTCAAGTCCTCCATTTCGCCCTGTAGAATCCCCATGTACAAAAAGATGGCCCTCTATATACACAGGTTTCACATCCCTCAAATACCGTATTTTCATTCTGTGTTGGCGGAAAAAAATTTGTATACAAGTGGACTTGTACAGTGCAAAAACATGTTGTTCAAGGGTCAACTGTATATAAAAAACCCACAGCTAACATCATACTCAAATTGAAAACCTGAAAGGTGTTCCTCTAAGATCAGGAGTAAGACGAGGATGTTTACTTTCACCACTTTTATTCAACATAGAACTGGAATTCCTAGCCAGAGCAATTAGGCAGGAAAAAGAAATTCAAATTGCAAAGAAAGAAGTAAAATTATCTTTGTTCATAGATGACATAATCTTATGTATGGAAAACTCAAAAAACCTAAAGAATCCATAAAAACTGATAGAACTAATAAATAAATCAGCAAAGCTGCAAGATAAGAAAATCAGTACAACAACATCACTTGTGTTCCTTTACATTACATTAATGAACAATCTAAAAAATGAAATTAAGACAATTCCACTTACTTACTATAGCATCAAAATAATACAATACTTAGGAATAATCTTAAGCAAGGACTTGTCTTGCAAAAGACATATACTGAAAACTACAAAATGTTGCTGAAAGAAATTAAAGAAGACGTGAATGAAAAGACATCCTATGATCATGGACTGGAAGACTTAATATTCTTAAGATGTCAACACTAGCCAATGCGATCTCCATATTCAATGCAATCTCTGTCAAAATTCCAACAATGTTTTTGCAGAAAGAGAAAAATCTATCCTAAAACTCATATAGACTCTCAAGAAATCTTGAATAGCTAAAAGAATCTTAAGAAAGAAAAACAAAGTTGGAGGTCTCACACCTCCTGATTTTAAAACTTTTGACACAAAGCTATGGTTACCAAAACAGTGTGGTACTGAATACAGATAGACATATAGTCCAATGAATAGAATAGAGAGGCCAGAATTAAACTCCCATATCTATGTTCAAGTGACTTTTCAACAAGTATTCTAAGCTCATTTAACGGGAAAGGGCAGTCTTTCAACAAATAGTGTTGGGAAAAATGGATATCCATGTGCAAAAGAATGACTTTAGACCCTTATCTAACACCATATACAAAAATTAAAATGGGCTGGGTGTAGTGGCTCACGGCTGTAATCCCAGCACTTTGGGAGGCTGAGGCGGGCAGATGACTTAAGCTCACAAGTTCAAGACTAGCCTGGGCAACATGTTGAAACCCCATCTCTACAAAAAAAATGCAGAAACAGGCCAGGTGTGGTGGCTCATGCCTGTAATCCTAGCACTTTGGGAGGCCAAGGTGGGTGAATCACCTGAGGTCAGTAGTTTGAAACCAGCCTAACCAGTATGGTAAAACCTCGTCTCTACTAAAAATACAAAAATTAAATGGGCATGGTGGCATGTGCCTGTAGTCCCAGTTACTCAGGAAGCTGAGACAGGAGAATTGCTTGAACCCAGGAGGCAGAGGTTACAATGAGCCAAGACTGCGCCACTGCACTCTAGCCTGGGCGACAGAGTGAGACTCAGTCTCAAAAAAAAAAAAAAAAAAAACACCAAAATTAGCTGGGCATGGTGGTACATGCCTGTAGTCCTAGCTGCTTGAGGGGTTGAGGTGGGAGGATCATTTGAACCTGGGAGGCGGAGGCTGCAGTGAGCTGTGACTGCGCGACTGCACTCCAGCCTGGGTGACAAAGTGAGACTGTCTCAAAAAAAAATAGGCATAATAAATATAAGAGCTAAAAACTATAAAACTCTTAGATGAAAACATAGGGGAAAAGTTTTATAATACTGGATTTGGCAATTATATCTTGTATATGACACCAAAAGCACAGACAAAAAATGAAAAGAATAAATTGACTTTATTAAAATTAAAAACTTTCATGTGTCAAGAACACTATCAATGGAATGAAAAGACAACCCATAGAATGGGAGAAAATACTTGTAAATAGTATATTTTATAGGGGATTAATATCTGGAATACATAAAGAACTCCTACCATTCAACAAAAACAAAACCCATAATTTAAAAAAATGGGCAAAAGACTTGAATAGACATTTCCACAGTGAAGATATATAGATGGGCAAAAACACATGAAAAGATACTCAATATTACTAATAAGTAGGGAAATGAAAATCAAAACTATAATAAGATGTCTCTTTACACCCATTGGATGGCCATTATCAAAAAAACAAACAAACCAGAAAACACAAAATGTTGGCAAGGATGTGAAGTACTTGGAACACTTGTACCTTGCTGGTGGGAATGTAAAATGGTCCAGCCACTGTGGAAAATGGTACGGTGGTTCCTCAGAAAATGAAATACTAAATTACTCTCCCATTTCTGGGAATATACCCAAAGGAATTGAAAGCAGAGACTTGAATAGATATTTGTTGCTATTTTTTTTTCTTCTTAAGACGGGGCCTTGTTCTGTTGCCCAGGCTGGAGTGCAGTGGTGCGATCTTGGCTCACTGTAGCCTCAACCTCCTGGGTTCAAGTGATCCTCACACCTCAACCTCCAAAATAGACAGGACTATAGGCATCTGCCACCACACCTGGCTGCTTTTCTTTTTTTTTTTTAATAGAGATAGAGATAGGGTCTCACTGTGTTGCCCAGAGTGGTCTCAAACCCCTGGGTTCAAGTGACCCTCCTGCCTCAGCCTCACAAAGCGCTGGGTTTACAGGCATGAGCAACCATGCCTGGTTTGAACAGACACCTGTACACAAATGTTCACAGCAGCATTATTCACAATAGTCAAAAGGTAGAAGCAACCCAAATGCCCATCAACAGATGAATGAATAAACAAAATGTGGTATTAAACAGAAAGTATATTCATATGATGGAATATTTTTTCTTCTGTTCTTTTTTTCCTTTCTTCATACAATGGAATATTATTCAGCCTTGAAAAGGAAGGAAATTCTGGCACAAGCTATATGGATGAACCTAAAAGGCATTATGCTAAGCCAGTCACACACAAAAAAAACAAATACTGTATGATTTCACTCATATGAGGAACCTAGAGTAGTCAAATTCACAGAAACAGAAAGTAGAATAGTAGTTGCCAGAAGCTGGGGAAAGGGAGAAATGGATACAGAATTTCAGAATGAGAAGATGAAAAAGTTCTGGAGATAGATGGTAGTAATACTGAAAAGCTGCACAACAATGTGAATGTATTTAATACCATTGAACTGTACACTTAAAAATGGTTAAAATGGTAAATTTTGTGTTATGTATATTAGAAAAAAAAAAAAGACCAAAGTCTGTCTCTGTTACTCAATCTTTCTTCCACTGATTAAATAAACTCGTTTTAAATGCTGTAAAAACACATACCTTTCTGTAAAATAGTGCTAAGGACCCAGTTCTCTTTGGCCTGCTTATTCCAGTTGAATGTACCTCTTGTGCTTTAGTCAGACTGGTCTGTTTTGGAGAAGCACCAATTAATGAATGAGCAGTAAGTGATACAGGACTCTTGACTTTGGACTCTTGATTTGTATTCATGGAAATAGGTATCAGCTTGATCTCTGCAGCATCATTTGCAACACCTGAATGTATAAGCATTATTAGAAATAATCTGCATATGTTCTAGGAAAGTTGTCAACTATATATATTTTGTCAATTATATATATACATATCTGTGTGTATAAGAAGGCTACAAAATAGTAATTTTTAGGTTATGATTTTTTTTTTTTTTTTTGAGACAGGATCTCCCTTGGTCACTCAGGCTGGAGTGCAGTGGCGCCATCTCAGCTCACTGTGGCCTCGGCCTCCTGGGCTCAAGTGATCCTCTCACCTCAAGTTCCACAAATAGCTGGGACTACAGGTGCAAGCCACTATGCCTGGCTAATTTTTTTTTTTTTTGAGATGGAGTTTTGCTTTGTCACCCAGGCTGGAGTGCAGTGGTGTGATCTCAGCTCACTGCAACCTCTGCCTCCCAGGTTCAATTCTCCTGCCTCAGTCTCCTGAGTAGCTGTAACTACAGGCGCATGCTACCACACCCAGCTAATTTTTAAAATATTTTTAGTAGAGACGGGTTTCACCATGTTAGCCAGAATGTCTTGATCTCCTACCTCGTAATCTACCCTCCTTGGCCTCCCAAAGTGCTGGGATTACAGGCGTGAGCCACCGTGCCCAGCCTGTATTTTTTTAGAGATGGGAGTTTTGCTATGTCACCCAGGTTAGTCTCCAACTCATGAGCTCAAGCCGTCTGCCTGCCCCGGCCTCCCAAAATGCTAGGATTACAGGCATGAGCCACTGCAGCTGGCTTTTTCTTTTTTTTTTGAGATGGCGTCTCACTCTGTCACCCAGGTGGGAGTGCAGTGGCCTGATCTTGGCTCACTGAGACCTCTGCCTCCCAGGTTCAAGCAATTCTACTGCCTCAGCCTCCTGAGTAGCTAGGACTGTAGGCATGCACCACCACACCCGGCTAATGTTTTTTCTGTATTTTTAGTAGAGATGGGGTTTCACCACGTTGGCCAGGCTAGTCTCAAACTCCTGACTTCAAGTGATCCACCTACCTCAGCCTCCCAAAGTGCTGGAATTACAGGCATGAGCCACTGTGTCCGGTATCCCTACCTTTTTTTTTTTTTTTAAAGACAACGTCTTGCTCTGTTGTCCTGGCTGGAGTACAGTTGCGTGATCATGCCTCACCGTAGTCTCAAATTCCCAGGCTCAAGTGATTCTCCTGCCTCAGCCTCACGAGTAGCTGGGACCACAGGCACACATCACCACGCCAGCTAATTTAATTTTTTGTAGAGATAGGATATTGCTATGTTGCCCAGTCTGGGTCTCAAACTCCTGGGCTAAAGTGATCCTCTTGCCTCAGTCTCCCAAAGTGCTGGGATTACAGGTGAAAGCTACCATGCCCTGTAAAAATCTTTATTTTCTAGAAACAAGAATATTTGGTTTTGTTTTCATACTTTAAATTTATTGAAAAAAAAAGCAAATTTTGTTCTCATTTTATATGTGCCTGTGACGCATTTACAGTTTAAATTTATTGGAAAAAAAAGCAATTTTTTAAACATTTTGAGCACTTGAGATGTTGGTCAAAAAACAGAATTTTTGCTCAATACATACATATTGGAAAGCTCAGATAAGAACATTTTAAAAGTAGCTCGGGGAGTTTGAGACCTGGGCAACATGGTAAAACCCCATCTATACCACAAATACAAAAAAATTAGCTGGTAGTGGTGGCACTTGCCTGTGGTCCCAGCTACTCAGGAGGCTGAGGTGGGACGATCACTTGAGCCTGGGAGCAGAGGTTGCAGTGAGATGAGATCGTGCTGCTGTACTCCAACATGGGTGACAGAGTGAGATCCTGTCTCAAAAAATAAAAAAAGAAGAAAAGAAAAAGTAAAACCAGTCTAAACAAACAAAGAGGACAGTAAATTTATAAAATTTGAAAATAAAAAAAAAACTATAGGTTCAAAACAAAAGACAAGGTGGAGCACAGAGGATTTATAGGGCAGTGAAACTACCCTGGAGACACATGTCATTATACATTCTCAAAATCAATAAATTATTCAATACCAAGAGTGAACCCTAATGTAAACTATGGGCTTTGGGTAAATTGTCAATAATGTAGGTCCATCAACTGTAACAAATGTAGCATTCTGGTGTGGAATACTGATAATGGGGGAGGCTTTATATGCCTCTGGTAGGGGAAGAGGGAATATGAGAAATGTCTGTACCTTCCTCTGAATTTTGCTGTGAATCTATAACTGCTCTAAAAAAATCAAATCTATTTAAAAACAAAAAGTATAGGTTCAAGAGAAAATAATGAGTTAGAAAAACCATGTGATCTAATCCACTAAGACATTTCTTAAATTTTTATCTCAGAAAAAATATAAAACAAATGCACTATAACGTTACCATGTGATGGAATCATAACTTTATGTCCTGTTGTTCCTGTTAATGGGGCTGTGGCCA
Organism: Piliocolobus tephrosceles; assembly: GCF_002776525.5. Taxonomy (NCBI): domain Eukaryota; kingdom Metazoa; phylum Chordata; class Mammalia; order Primates; family Cercopithecidae; genus Piliocolobus; species Piliocolobus tephrosceles. The sequence goes on from NC_045453.1 coordinate 9,891,897, forward strand.
TTGTTAGAAGAGTTTGACCAGGTAAAATTGATATATTTTCAGCAGTAATGCTTGAAGAAGGAGCGATTTTCAATTTTGTTCCTTCTGTTATGATCTTGCCCATAAGCATTTCCTTTGGGGGGTCCTCTCCAAAGAGTCTTCTCTTAGCACTCCCTGCGGTAGGAGAACTGTAGCGTTCATGGACAGAAATTGGAGACAATGGTTGCATATCTAAAAAAATAATAATAAATTTAAAACAGAAATGTATTCCAAAATAATATGCTCCCCCAGCATTTTGGCTGTTATTGTTTGCACAAGTGGCAATATGTTCATATCAACACTATCTGCATTTCTTCCTGCAAAAGGTTGAAAGGTAGTAACTGGAACAGAGCACAGACCAGAAGTACATTAGTACCTGATGAGAATCTGACTTGACTCTCCCACTCACACTTCCCTTTTATTTCCTAGTTCCTGCTTTCTCACTTCACTCAACAGATAGTGAGTTGAGATACTTATGCTGGGCACTAGCTAGATATGAATAACATGGCCTTTGCCCTCATGGAATATATAGTCTACTGGGAGAAAGAGGCATGAAATAAGTCACTACGATAAAATGTGAAAACTACAATCACTCATCTTCCTGGTTTCTTGAACCTCTGCCTAAATTAAAGGAGCAAAACATTAAGGATAAAGTAGAGGTTGAGAGGTAGAATGATGTGAGCACTAAATTTTAGTAATAGTCCAATATCTCGCAATCTTACCTAGTAAAGAGCACCTGAGAAGAAGAGAAGCAAAAGCAGTATCAGGAATTTGGGTCACAGTTTTGCCTCTCTGTGCATATTTGCACTCCAAGCAATTTAAGGCAGTAGCTCTGGCTTTCTAATTTAATAGATATGGAATCATCTTCAGTAAATCTATCAGAAGATAAGAGTAAAGATGATGTAAATCTGCTTACCTTGCCTTAATCTGAGGGTTGGCAGTAGTGTGTTGATCAAAAATAAAGGATTATGGATTTTGCCTCTCTTCCTGTGCTATTCTTTCACAGGATCTGCTTTCCATTCCCTCTCTACCAGCTGCATGGCTTTTTCTAGCCCCTTACAACCCTATATCTTTTCTAAATCTTTTCCCACAATTCTTCCCTCAACCAATTATTCCTTACAGGTAGGTCAATAATACGTTTTTAAAGCAAAAGTATTTATTTATGAGAATGGAGTCTCGCTGTCATGCAGGCTGGACTGCAGTGGTGCGATCTCGACCTACTGTGACCTCCACCTCCTGGGTTCAAGCAATTCTCCTGCCTCAGCCTCCCAAGTAGCTGGGACTAGAGGCGTGTGCCACCATGCCTGGCTAATTTTTCTATTTTTAGTAGAGACAGGGTTTCGCCATGTTGGCCAGGCTGGTCTTGAACTCCTGACCTCAGGTGATCTACCTGCCTCAGTTGGGATTACAAGTTTGAGTCACCATGCCCAGTCTTCATTATTTATTTTTACATTCACTAATTAGATAGTCATGTAATCTACTTTCTTTTTCTTTTTTTTGAGAGGGAGTCTTGCTCTGTTGCCCAGGCTGGAGTGCAGTGGCATGATCTCGGCTCACTGCAAGCTCCTCCTCCTGGGTTCACACCATCCTCTTGCCTAAGCCTCCTGAGTAGCTGGGACTACAGGCGGCCACCACCACGCCCAGCTAATTTTTTGTATTTTTAGAAGAGATGGGGTTTCACTGTGTTAGCCAGGATGGTCTCGATCTCCTGACCTCGTGATCTGCCCACCTTGGCCTCCCACAGTGCTGGGATTACAGGCATGAGCCACCGTGCCTGGCCCTGTAATCTATTTTCAAAACATGCTTAAAAGGTATTAAAATGACCCCTAGCGATGATTTAGAAGCTCTCTGTATTAGTGAGGTGACTGGGAAAATAGTTACGGCTTAAAAAAAATCTTTCCATAATTCTTGGGCTTATGAAAGTAGCTTTTACTTCCTGTCTTCAGTAAACAAGTACAAATTTCTTTCTTTCTTTCTTTTTTTTTTTTTTCGGAGACGGAGCCTTGCTGTGTCACCTAGTTTGGAGTGCAGTGGCTGGATCTCAGCTCACTACAAGCTCCATCTCCCAGGTTTATGCAATTCTCCTGCCTCAGCCTCCCGAGTAGCTGGGACTACAGGAGCCCGCCACCTCACCCAGCTAGTTTTTTGTATTTTTTAGTAGAGACGGGGTTTCACCGTGTTAGCCAGGATGGTCTTGATCTCCTAACCTCATGATCCACCCGTCTCGGCCTCCCAAAGTGCTGGGATTACAGGCTTGAGCCACTGCGCCCGGCCAACAAGTGCAAATTTCTATAGTAGTTTCCATTACTCCTTTACAAGAGTTCATGTGAATGCCTTATATCTAAGAAATCCATGCAAGCCCTTGAATCTGACTAGGCATATTCAAAGGTGACATTTCAAGGCAAGACTTGAGTTGAAGCCATAAAGTTAGCTGCAAATCCCTTGAAATGATCTTTTCTTAGCACAGTACTGGAACAGCTATGGTGGATACTCAATAAGAATGTAATGAATATACAAATGAAAAGCGGATCCAAATTTAGAAAGAAACATGACAATCTGTCAAGGTACAGAAAAGATGCTCACTTAGTTACAAATTATATGAGAGGAAGGTGGCAAGCACAGTTTAAACTATTCTTGGTGAGTTTTTAAAAAGGAAATAATTCCCAATATTTTGAAAGTTTTAAATTATAGTATACTGAATATTTTTACTATTTTTTCATTCATCTAAACATTAATAACTGACAGTAAGAAGAGCCTTTTTTTTTTTTTTTAACATTTTGACAAGATTTGTAAAGGTCAAAAAACAATTATAATTATTCCCAATAATTAAAATTACTGATTCACATCTTATGCAATCTTGTTTTTTTTTTTTTTTTTAGAGACAGAGTCTCACTCTGTTGCCCAGGCTGGAGCACAGTGGCACAGTCTCGGCTCACTACAACCTCTGCTCCTGGGTTCAAGCAATTCTCTTGCCTCACTCTCGTCTCGATCTCCCAAGTAGCTGGGACTATAGGGGCACACTGCCATGCTTGGCTAATTTTTTGTATTTTAGTAGGGACCGGTTTCCACTGTGTTGCCCAGGCTGGTCTTGAACTCCTGAGCTCAGGCAATCTGCCTGCCTCAGCTTCCCAAAGTGCTAGGATTACAGGTGTAAGCCACTGCGCCAGGCTTTTTTTTTTTTTGAGATAGTCTTGCTCTGTACTCAGGTTGGAGTACAGTGGCACCATCACTGCTCACTGCAAATTCCATCCCCTGGGTTCAAGCAATTCTCCTGCCTTAGCCACCTGAGCAGTTGGGATTACATGTGTGTACCACCATGCCTGGCTAATTTTTGTATTTTTAGTAGAGACGGGGTTTCACCATTTAGCCAGGCTAGTCTCGAACTCCTGACCTCAGATGATCCACCTGCCTCGGCCTCCCAAAGTGCTGGGATTACAGGCGTGAGCCACTATGCCTGACCTTATGCCCTTACGCAATCTTTTTTTTTTTTTGGGATGGAGTCTCACTTTGTCACCCAGGCTGGAGGGCAATGGTGTGATCTCAGCTCACTGCAACCTCCGCCTCCCAGGTTCAAGTGATTCTCTGCCCCAGCCTCCCGAATAGCTGGGATTACAGGCACCTGCCAACCATGCCCGGCTAATTTTTGTATTTTTAGTAGAGATGCGGTTTCTCCATCTTGGCCAGGCTGGTCTTGAACTACTGACCTCATGATCCACCTGCCTCGGCCTCCCAAAGTGCTGGGATTACAGGTGTGAGCCACTGTGCCCGGCTTTTTTTTTTTTTTTTGAGACAGAGTCTTGCTCCATCCCCCAGGTTGGGGTCCAGTGGTGCGATCTTGGCTCACTGCAGCCTCCTGGGTTCAAGTGATTCTCCTGCCTCAGCCTCCTGAGTAGCTGGGATTACAGGCGCCTGCCACCACATCCAGCTAATTTTTGTGTTTTTGGTAGAGACGGGGTTACACCATGTTGGCCAGGCTGATCTCGAACTCCTGACCTCAGGTGATCTGCCCGCCTCGGCCTCACAAAGTGCTGGGATTACAGGTGTGAGCCACTGCGCCTGGCCTGCAGTCATTTTTATGATCCTGCATTTTATATAAAGCAAAGACTGCAGACAGACAGACAGACAGACAAACACACATACACAATCACACAGAGTCCAAAAATGGATGTACCACATACTATGTAACCTGAATACTTGTTCATCTAAGATTTGTTAATGGATACTATGTGGTCAGGAGATTTTAACTGATTTTTTAAAATCCAAGAACTATATAATCCACAAGATGCACACATTAGCCCGCTACATCACAAAAGAAAATAAGGAAGAATGAACTAAAATATTTCCATTGGTGAGTTTCAAAATGAACTATTTTAAGAGTATAAATAACTAGTTTATTAGATGAACTTAAGCATTCCAAAGATAATACAAATTTTATTTTGCTTTCAATGTTTTTCTACAGAGACATACGTAGGCAAAAGAAGAATATCAACTTGTGAAATTTGGAAAAGTAGGTATTTAGCTTAGTGATATGATTTGGCTGCATCCCCACCCAAATCTCATCTTGATTGTTGTTCCCATAATTCCGTGTCATGGGAGGGACCAGGTGGGAGGTCACTGAATCATGGGGGTGGGTCTTTCCCATGCTGTTCTCCTGATAGTGAATAAGTCTCACAAGATCTGATGGTTTTATCAAGGGGAGTTCCCCTGCACAAGCTCTCTTGCCTGCCGCCATGTAAGAGGTGCCTTTGCTCTTCCTTTGCCTTCTACCATGATTGTGAGGTCTCCCCAGTCATGTGGAACTGTGAGTAAATCAAACCTCTTTCCTTTATAAATTACCTAGCTTTGGGTATGTCTTTATTAGCAGCATGAGAACAGACTAATACACTTATCTTTTTTTTTCCCTTTCTTCTTTTTCTTTTTTTTGGGACATGAGAGAGGTCTCACTATTTTGCCCAGGCTGGGTTCAAACACAATCCTCAACCCTCCTGCCTCAGCCTCCTGAGTAGCTAGGACTACAGAAAGATGCCATCATGCCTGACTGAGCTTATTTAAACAGTTCTCCATTAGCATTCAGGAAAGATTACATACATTTATTAAATAAATTATATTTAAAATTATATTAATATAGTATACACTATAGTATATAATATATATATTATAGTATATAATGTAGTGTACAATGAGCTACACAGGGGTGCTGGCACAAGCATCAAGCTCCTTTTTGAATCCTGCTGAAAAAATTAGATTTCATAATAATATACTCACAAGACTTAAAATTTTCTCTGAAAAAAAAACCAAATACCCTTTGTAACTTTTTCATTCCTTTACCAATGTTGAACCTACCCCTTCGAAGACTCCCACTGTCAGTTCGAACTTCCTTGACTCTTGGGTGCATTAGAGGAGACATTGGCATCATGGGAAGATGTCCCTGTACATTTCCTCCATTTCCTGTTTCAAAGTTATTTGGGAATATAACCTGTAGAAAACAAAAACCCTTGGGTTTACATATAGATAAACTTGCTGATTAAAACTTATTAAAATGTTTTCTTTTCTTTTCTTTTTTTGAGATAAAGTCTCACTCTGTTGCCCAGGTTGGAGTGCAGTGGCACGATTTTGGCTCATGGCAACCTCCATCTCTCGGATTCAAGTAATTCTCCTGCCTCAGCTTCCTGAGTAGCTAGGACTACAGGTGCATGCCATCACACCCGGCTAATTTTTGTATTTTTAGTAGAGACGAGGTTTCACCACGTTGGCCAGGCTGATCTCAAACTCCTGACCTCAGATGGTCCACCCACCTCAGCCCCCCAAAGTGCTGGGATTACAGGCGCGAGTCACTGTGCCTGGCCGAAAAAGTGTTTTCTTAACTTCTATTTTTTACTATTTTATTTCTCTTTCTCACTTCTTCACAAAATACAACTTGGATAAAGTGCTCAATTCTTAATGTTAACAGACTTATGGAAAGAGTTCATTTCATTTAACCTTATAATTTATATGGGTAAGTTACCAACCACAAGAACTAAACCTATGAGGTAGGCAGTATCATTCTCCATTTAGGGATGAGAAAATTGAGGATATGAATGTGAAATTTGCCCAAGATCATACGACTAGTAAGTTATAAGAGCAATGGCTTCAATACTAATCCTTCTTCGAGTTCACAGCTTTTTTGAACTTGAAGGAGTTTGAAGTTCTTCAATGGAAATAAGTGATGAACACTGAAGGGTGGCCCAGTAAGTTACTGTCTGCTGCAAAAGACCAAAGCATGGAAGAGAGATTTCAAGAAACCATCTTCTTTTCAATTCCTTCTGGCCGTGGACAGTTCTAGAAGTTTGGGATTAGGGAAAAATTCAAGAAGACTAATGAAGTACATAAGGAGACAAAACAAAGAAGAATCAAAAGACAGGAGTTACGAAAGAATAACGGAAGTAGAGAAAAAAACACAATACCTCAATTTCTCACATGATACTATTAAAAATGTAATTTGTGCACAACTCTGGGCACACATTTTTAATTTTTATTTATTTATTCATTTAATTTTTTTTGAGACAGAGTCTTGCTCTGTTGTCCAGGCTGGAGTGCAACAGCACCATCTCAGCTCACTGCAACCTCCGCCTCCCGGGTTCAAGCAATTCTCCTGCCTCAGCCTCCCAAGTAGCTGGGATTATAGGTGTGTGCCACCATGCCAGGCTAATTTTTTTGTATTTTTAGTAGAGACGGGGTTTCACCATGTTGGCCAGCCGGCCAACCTGGTCTCGAACTCCTGACCTCAGGCAATCCACCCGCCTTGGCCTCCCAAAGTGCTGGGATTACAGTCATGAGCCACTGTGGCCGGCCTCTGTTTTTTATTTTTTAATTCTAAATGCCACTAATGAAAAGTGTTCAATCTTTACACAGACATTTGAAAAATTTTAAATAAGTTTAACGGTTTCCTAGACATGATACCAAAAAGCACAAGCAAAAGAAAAAAATATCTGAATTGGACACCATCAAAATTAAAAATTTTTGCATTTCAAAGACACCATCAAGAAAGTGAAAAGACAGGCCAGGCGCAGTGGCTCATACCTGTAATCCCAGCACTTTGGGAGACTATCCTGGCTAACACGGTGAAACCCCTTCTCTACTAAAAATACAAAGAAATTAGCAGGGCGTGGTTGTGGGTGCCTATAGTCCCAGTTACTCGGGAGGCTGAGGCAGAGAATTGCTTGAACCGGGAGGCAGACATTGCAGTGAGTCAAGATTGCGCCACTGCACTCCAGCCTGGGTGACAGAGCAAGACTCCGTCTCAAAAAAAGAAAAGTAGAAAGAAAAAAAAATTAGCCGGGTGTGGGTGTGGTGGTATGTGCCTGTGGTCTCAGCTACTTGAGAGGCAGAAGGGCCGTTTGGCCTGAGGAAGTTGAGGGTGCAGTCAGTGTGGCACGTTTGCAACACTGCACACCAGCCTGGGCAACAGAGGGAAACCCCACCTTAAAAAAAAAGAGGAAATGAAATACTGGTACATTCTACAACATGGATGAACCTTAAAAACATTATGCTAAGCGACAGACAACCAGTCAAAAGGAACTACATTTTTATGATTCCATTTATATGAAATGTCTAGAATAGGCAAATTTATGGAGACAGAAAGTAGATTAGCAGTTACTTAGAGCTAGGGAGAAGATATGGGGGTAGGGAAGTGATAGCTAAAGGATGTATGTTTCTTTTTGAAGTGATGAATATATTCTAAAATTGTGGTTATGGCTGCACATATCTATTTATATACTAAAACCACTGAATTGTACACTTAAAATGGGTGAACTGTATGGCATAGGAATTATCTCTCAATAAAGCTGTTTTTTTTTAATGATAGGATTATCAGCCTTGCCCAGACTCACTTCTTCACAGGTAGGAACTTTGTTTGCAGAAACCTGGAGAGCCTCCCACAGTGCAGAATCGTGACTCCATGCTAAACTCTCCAAAATCTGTTCTTCAATGCTGTTCAGGTGTTTCACCATGTCCCTTGAGAGCCCTTCTTCTGAGCGGATCACCACCTCAATAACCTGCAGAGGAGAAAGGTGAGAAGGCAATGTGGTTTCAAGCAGTCAGTTCTAGTCTGGACTTGCATGTAGGACTAGCTGTGGCTTTCTTCTTCTTTTTGAGACAGAGTTTCCCTCTGTTGCCCAGGCTGGAGAGCAGTGTTGCGATCTTGGCTAACTGCAACCTCTGCCTCAGGGGTTCAAGTGATTCTCCTGCCTCAGCCTCCCGAGTAGCTGGGATTACAGGCACCTACCACCACACCTGGCAAATTTTTGTAGTTTTTAGTAGAGCTGAGGTTTCACCATGTTGGCGAGGCTGGTCTAGAACTCCTGACCTCAGGTGATCTGCCCGCCTAGGCCTCCCGAGTAGCTGGGATTACAGGTGTGAGCCACTGCACCTGGCCACTGTGGCCTTATTCTGTGGCACAGAACCAAAATCATCTTTGAACCATAATTCTATGGCTTACTAACATCTTCTAATTTATAAAGGAGCTTTTAAGTTCTTTAAAATATGTTCACATACATTTCTGTTTTTCACGTTTTATTTTATAAATGACAACCTGAGGCAATGATAGGTGAAAACTGGTCAACAGCCCAACAGTGGGAGAAGTCAGGTGTTAGGTTCCTAACCTAAGTCTAGTTCTATTTTAAATGTATTGTTCCTTTCCAGACTATTTTTTCTGCTAACTCAGAATAACAGAATGAATGACAGAAAGAATAACAGAAAGTAGATTTTGCTTATATACTCTTATAAAGTGACTTTGCTTATATATACTATAATTCTATTTTAATAAGGGAAGTATCCAGAATAAAGTTTATATACACAAAATACTAATAGGAGTAATAATTAGATTATAATGTATGACTTTAATATTCACATTTATTTATTTATTTATTTTGAGACGGAGTCTTGCTCTGTTGCCCAGGCTGGAGTGCAATGGCACCATCTCGGCTCACTGCAATCTCTGCCTCCCAGGTTCAAGCGATTCTCCTGCCTCAGCCTCCCAGGTAGCTGGGACTATAGGCACGTGCCACGATGCCCGGCTAATTTTTTGTATTTTTAGTAGAGATGGGGTTTTGCCATATTAGCCAGGATGGTCTCAATCTCCTGATCTCATGATCTGCCCGCCTCAGCCTCCCAAAGTGCTGGGATTATTGGCGTGAGCCATTGCACCTGGCCCACATTTATGTTTATGATTTTCTTCAATCAGTACATATCATTTATGTCGTTTAAAAAAACAAAGGAGGGCGACACAGTGACTCATGCCTGTAATCCCAGCACCTTGGGAGCCTACAGTGAGAGGACTGCTTGAGCCCAGGAGTTCGAGACCAGCCTGGGCAACATAGTGAAACCGAGTCTCTATATAAAAAAAAAAAAGGCATTTAGCTTCTTGAATAAAATAAGGATGTTACAAATAAAAACAAATTACTATGAGGTTGTTGACAAAACTAAACTTTTTCCTAACGGCAAAAGTTGAATATATACATTAACATTAAAGTAAGTGTATAGTAGAATCACTTCTCCCTAAGAAACCTAAAAATACTTTAATCACACTCAATAATTCACAGAGATAAGCTTTCCAATGACCTGCATTTTCTACAACTTTAATTCAGGCATGCTGTAGGTATAAAAATTTAACTCTTCAAACCAATTTTTCTATCACCAGTAGAAAAGTAGCCTAGATGACTAAATACTAACTAAATCATGCCAAGAAGCATAACAGTAGTCTTAAATTTTGATACTATGTAACATTAAACGTTATTGACTGTGATGACTAAATGTTATTGAGGGTGATGATGTAGTTCAATAGCTATGACCTCTGTTTTATTTTGAAAAGATTAATAAAAATAGTTGTAGCAAGAAAAATAAAGGTAAGTAAGATTCATTCACACTGAATTAGCTCAAACTTGCGGAAGAAGCATAATCTATTATTATAGCTTTATTAGTTAGACCATCACCAAAATCAATTTTAGGTCTTTTTTCCTCTTGGTAGAAAGTGCTTTTTGTTCTTCACCATGCATTTGTTTAACAGGATTATAATTTTCATTCATAAATAGGGAAAATACGAAGTTAAGTACTAGTTCCAGGTCTTATTTTCAAGTCCGTGATAACAAAGGAACTGAAGGTATAAGACTGACTTAATTAACTGATACTCTCACCTTCTCTCTCTCTCTTTTTTTTGTTTGAAACAAGGTCTTGCTTACGTGCTCAGGCTGGAGTGTGGTGGCACAATCATAGCTCACTGTAACCTCAAACTCCTGGACTCAAGCCATCCTCCAGCCTCAGTTTTCCTAAGTGCTGGGATTATAGGTGTGAGCCATTGTATGCTCAACTGTCTCTTGTGTTCCTGGTTTCACCCAAAAGGAATATATATTACCTTTTTTTTTTCTTGAGACAGAATTTTGCTCTTGTCATTTAGGCTGGAGTGCAAACCTCCACCTCCCAGGTTCAAGCAATTCTCCTGCCTCAGCCTCCCGAGCAGCTGAGATTACAGGTGCTTGCCACCATGCCTGGCTACTTTTTTTTGGTATTTTTAGTAGAGACGGAGTTTCACCATGTTGGCCAGGCTGGTCTCGAACTCCTAACCTCAGGTGATCTTCCCACCTTGGCCTTCCAAAGTGCTGGGATTACAGGCATGAGCCACTGTGCCCAGCCAGGAATATATATTTTCAGAACACATCTGGAAACATTTTCCAGATATCACAACAGTGTTTTTCTTCAGCACTAAGATAAATACAATGTTTCTATGAGAAACATTGTTTTCATCTCATAACAGAACTTTGTTTTCATCTCACCTTATAAAAGTAAAATGGTTGCAAGTTGAGAACTTCAATAATCCAAGGAAAAGTACGAGGTGAGCTATAGGCAAAGAGCACAATTTCCAAACAACAAGCCATCAAGGAATGATGAAATATATCTTGCTCTAAAAGAACCTGGGGGAAGAGAAAGACCACAGTTTAATATTTTTCAGCAATTTCAGTCTTTGCCATTGTACAAATAAAACAATAGAAACAAGAAAAAATAACATGCAAATTATAGTATACTAGATTACTGGAGATACAAATTTGAGTTCTCAAACTGGTAGTTTTCCTGTAATACCTAATCTTGCTCAGTGGTAGGTAATAAATTTAAATAAGGTGTACATAACAATCTGCTTTGAAATCTAAACAAATAATATGTCAGTATTCCCATCAACAGAAAAGCATTAGAATTCGTTGTTTTTTTCTTAATGACACTTAATTGTTTTGTCAACATAAGGATTTATTTATCAAAACAGAAATGAAAGGTAATATGCCACAGTTTAGACAAAAATGTTTAGAAAAAGAAATATTTCACTGAGAAAATAATAGTCCTACTTAACATTACATTTAATGTAAGTTTTCAGTTTTAAAAACGGTGTTTGTTGCCTTCTTTCTTTCAAATATCACCCCAGATTGGCTGAGCGTGGTGGCTCACCCCTGTAATCTCAGCACTTTGGGAGGCCAAGGCAGGTGGATTACTTCAGGTCAGGAGTTCAAGACCAGCTTGGCCATCATGGTGAAACCCCGTCTCTACTAAAAATACAAAAATTAGCTGGGTGTGGTGGCGCATGCCTGTAATCCCAGTTACTCCGGAGGCTGAGGCAGTGGAATCACTTAAACCTGGGAGGCAGAGGTTGCAGTGAGCCGAGATCACGCCACCGCACTCCAGACTGGGTAACAGAGCGAGGCTCAGTCTCAGAAAAAAACAAAAAGCAAAAACAAAAAAACCAAATATCACCCCAAATCAAGAGGATAAAAAAAAGAAACTCCATCATCAGTTAAACTTGGAGTCGTCTGTAACTGTAAACCACAATATATGAAGGATGACAAATTACTCAGCAGAAGGGATGATGGTCAAGCCTAAGGACCTGCAGCGAGACATTTAAAACAAATGAATCTGCTCTAAAAGACATAACAACTGAGGACACAGGCAGAATGGGAAGTAGGGGTGAAGCACTGGGTGGGTGATCTGAAAGCCTTAGGATCCTCAGGTCCCCACACAACCCCCACTTTATGGGATCAGATGACAGACCTTTATTCTGTCTCCACAGGAATCTACAGGATTATTCTCCAGAGAAACTGAACTGAAGACTCAGAGGTAGAGAATATCAGGCACAGAAAAGATTAAGGTTTTAGTCTTTAGAGACTCTGCAGACTGAACCATAAGACCAAATTTCCCTTCCATCTTCTGATCCACAACACCAGCAGCCAGGCAAGATGTTTACAGATATGTCTCTGGAGAAACTGAGATGTTCCAGAAAAGTTTTATGGGCACCAGCAGATGAGATTCTCTAACACTATGTGATCATCTGAGGTCAATGGACTTTTTATTTCCATTCTTGAAATAAAAGAGCTTTGAAACAAACTTTTACTGCCTCACTCACACAGCTTTGAACACAACTTTTTGTGTCTCATTCAAATTTAAGTGGACAACCAAGAATTATCCGACATTTGAGGAAAACCTCTTAACTGAAAAACATAGGCCAAAACAAACAGAAAAGCAAGGTGCAGCAGCATGCACCTGTAGTCCCAGCTACTTGGGAAGCTGAGGCAGGAGGATCACTTGAACCCAGCAGTTGACACTAGCCTGAGCAACATAGCAAGACACCATCGTACTAGAAAAATAAAAATAAAAATAAAAATAAAAGCCAGGTGCAGTGGCTCACGCCTGTAACCCCAGCACTTTGAAAAGCCGAGGCGGGTGGATTAGCTGAGGTCAGGAGTTCGAGACCAGCTTGGCCAACATGGTAAAACCCCATCTCTACCAAAAAATACAAAAATTTGCTGGGCGTGGTGGCATATGCCTATAATCCCAGCTACTCAAGAGGCTGAGGCAGAAGAATCGTTTGAATCTGGGAGGTGAAGCTTGCAGTGAGCCGAGATCGCGCTACTGCACTCCAGCCAGGGCGACAGAGCGAGACTCTGTCCCCCTCCCCACCCCCAAAAAATTAAAGATCTGCCATCTGCAAACGCAGATTTTCGTGAAAACCCTTACAGGGAAGACCATCACCCTTGAGGCTGAACCCTTGAATACAACAGAAAATTTAAAGGCCAATATCCAGGATAAGGAAGGAATTCCTCCTGATCAGCAAAGACTGATCTTTGCTGGCAAGCAACTGGAAGATGTCTGACTACAACATTCAAAAGGAGTCTACTCTTCATCTTGTGTTGAGACTTCGTGGTGGTGCTAAGAAAAGGAAGAAGTCTTACACCACTCCCAAGAAGAATAAGCACAAGAGAAAGAAGGTTAAGCTGGCTATCCTGAAATATTATAAGGTAGATGAGAATGGCAAAATAAGTTGCTTTCGTCGAGAGTGCCCTTCTGATGAATGCGGTGCTGGAGTGTTTATGGCAAGTCACTTTGACAGACATTATTGTGGCAAATGTCTGACTTACTGCTTCAACAAACCAGATATCAAGTAACTGTGGATGAGTTAATAAAAAACATAAACTAACATTTTTTAAAAATTAAAAATATTTTTTAAAAAGAGAGAAAAAAGGCTGGACACAGTGGCTCACACCTGTAATCCCAGCACTTTGGGAGGCTGAGGTGGGTGGATCACCTGAGGTCAGGAGTTGGAGACCAGCCTGACCAACATAGAGAAACCCTGTCTCTACTAAAAATACAAAAGTAGCCAGGTGTGGTGGCGCATCCCTGTAATCCCAGCTGCTCAGGAGGCTGAAGCAGGAGAATCGCTGGAACCCGGGAGGCGGAGGTTGTGGTAAGCCAAGATCGTACCATTGCACTCCAGCCTGGGCAACAAGAGTGAAACTCTGTCTCAAAGAAAGAAAAAAAAAAAAGAAAAAAGAAAGAGAGAAAAATGGAGAAAAATGCAGGAGAAACAGAGGTGAAGCAGTTAAGAAAACTTCAAATAAATCTAAATTAGTAACTTTAGAGAACATGAAAGAGAAATGAAAATACAGTTGAAATCAAAAGTTCATTGGGACGAGATGAAAAGTTAAGTAAATATCTTTAAAAGTAGAATAAAAGAGATAAATAAATGGAAAACAAGAGAAGAAATTAAGAAGGTCAATTCAGAAGGTCCATCATCTGAAAAATAAAAGTTCCAGAAAGATAAATCAGTGGGCTATAATATATCATCTAATAAATAACACAATAAAACGACCAAAACTGCAAGGCATAAATTTCTAGACTAAACGGGCAACTGTCGGAATGACAAATACATGAATGAAAAAAACACAGTCAGATACATTTTAACAAATTTAAGAACATCAGTGATAAAAGATACTCAAAGATTCCAGAAAAAAAAAAAACAGGTCACATACTACTAAGTAAGAATGAGAATGTCACTTGACTTCTCATTAGTAACAGTGGAATCTATAATAGAAAATAATGCAACAGTGCCTTCAAACTCATAAAGGAAAATGATTGTCAATCTAAAATTATTTTCTTTTTTTAAGTTAATTTTTTGTTTTTAGGGATAGGGTCTTGTTATGTTGCCTAGGTTGGAGTACAGTAGCTATTCACAGTATAATCATCCTACACAGTGTACATACAGTACACAGTATACTACAACCTCAAACTCCTGGGCTCAAGCAATCCTCTTGTCTCAGCCTCCCACCAATCTTTTTTTCTTTTTTTGTCTGAGATGGGGTGTTGCTCTTGTTGCCCAGGCTGGAGTGCAATGGTGTGATCTCGGCTCACTGCAACCTCTGTCTCCTGGGTTCAAACGATCCTGCCTCAGCCTCTCCCAAGTAGCTGGGATTACAGGCATGTGCCACCACGCCTAGTTAATTTTGTATTTTTCAGTAGAGACAGGGTTTCACCATGTTGGTCAGGCTGGTCTAGAACTTCTGACCTTAGGTGATCCACCTGCCTTGGCCTCCCAAAGTGTTGGGATTACAGGGGTGAGCCATGGCACCCGGCCTCTCCCACCAATCTTGAATTCTGTACATAGACAACTATCAATCAATTATGAGTCTAAAATAAAGGTACTTATGCAAAATCTTTAAAAGGGACTTTAAGTGAGGTAAGGTTTCTATACTTTACTTAAATTGGTTAAATGGCTATACAAAACATCTGTATAAAAAAAAAGCTTTATAAGGCTCTAAAAAATGTTCAACTTACCCACAGGAAGGGAGGAAAAAGAAAACAAAACAAAAAAAAAAAGAGTGAGAACAAACAGAAAACAAAAATAAAATGGCAGACTTAAGCGCTAACATAACAATTACTAAATGTAAGTCATCTAAATTTACTAATTAAATGACAGAGATTAGCAAAGATTAGGAAAAAAAAATGACCCAACTATATACTGACTATAAGAAATTCACTTCAAAGATCACTTGAAAAAGGATGAAAAAAATATGCCACGCAAACATTAATGAAAAGAAGGCAGGAGTGGTTGTGCATAAACATCAGGTAGATTTCAGAGCAAAGAAAATTACCACGGACAGAGAGGAACATTTTATTTATTTATTTTATTTTTAATTTCTTTTTTTTTTGAGATGGAGTCTCGCTGTGTTGCCCAGGCTGGAGTGCAGTGGCACAATCTTGGCTCACCACAACCTCCGCTTCCCAGGTTCAAGCGATTCTCCTGTCTCAGCCTCCCAAGTAGCTGGGATTACAGGTGCATGCCACTATGCCTGGCTAATTTTTGTATTTTTAGTAGAGACGGGGTTTCACTATGTTGGCCAGGCTGGTCTCGAACTCCTGACTTTGTGACCTACCCAGCTTGGCCTCCCAAAGTGCTGGGATTACCAGCGTGAGTCACCGTGCCCAGCCTTATTTATTTATTTATTTTGAGATGCAGTCTTGCTCTGTCTTCCAGGCGGGAGTGCAGTGGTGTGATCTCAGCTCACTGCAACCTCTGCCTCCCGGGCTCAAGTGATTCTCCTGCTCCAGCCTCCCAAGTAGCTGGAATTGCAGGCACCTGCCACCATGCCTGGCTAATTTTTGTATTTTTATTTATTTGTTTTTTTGAGATGGAGTCTCACTCTGTTGCACAAGGTGGAGTGCAGTGGTGCGATCTTGGCTCACTGCAGCCTCCACCTCCTGAGTTCAAGCAGTTCTCCTGTCTCAAACTCCTGAGTAGCCGGGACTATGGGTACTCACCACCACCCCTGGCTAATTTTTGTATTTTTAGTTGAGACGGGGTTTTGCCATGTT
Organism: Piliocolobus tephrosceles; assembly: GCF_002776525.5. Taxonomy (NCBI): domain Eukaryota; kingdom Metazoa; phylum Chordata; class Mammalia; order Primates; family Cercopithecidae; genus Piliocolobus; species Piliocolobus tephrosceles. The sequence goes on from NC_045453.1 coordinate 9,908,073, forward strand.
GGTCAGGCTGGTTTCGAACTCCTGACCTCAGGTGATCCACCTGCCTCGGTTTCCTAAAGTGCTGGGATTAGAGATGTAAGCCACCATGCTCAGCCTTTTATATTTTTAATAGAGACCGTGTTTCGCCATGTTGGCCAGGCTGGTCTCAAACTACTGACCTCAGGTGATCCACCTGCCTCAGTCTCCCAAAGTGCTGGGATTACAGGCGTGAGCCACTGCGCCTGGCCAGGGAGTAACATTTTATAATGATTACAGAGTTAATTCATTAAGAAGGCAGACAGCAATCTTAAATGTGTAAGCATCAAACAGCAGAGCTTCAAAATATGTGGAGAAAAGCTGACAGACTTGAAAGAAACAGACAAATCTACAATCATACATGAATACTTCAACATCCTCTATCAACAACTGATATAACAACTAGACTGGAAATCATGAAGAATATAAAATAACAACATCAACCAACAAGATAAAATTGACATTTACAGAATACTCCATCCGAACATAGCAGAATACAGCAGATCCTTGAATAACATCATTTCGCTCAACATCATTTTGTTATAACAATGAAAAATAATGGATTCCCAGCTGGGGCCACTGTATGAAATTTGCACATTCTCCTACATCTGCATGAATTCTCGCTGGGTACTCTGGTTTCTTCTTACATTCAAAAGATATGTACATTAGCTTAACTGGCGTATCTAAATTGTGACAGTGTAAGTGTGGGTGTGGGTGTGTCCTATGATGAAATGGTGTCCTGACTAGGGTTGGGTCCCGCCTTTCATCTTGAGCTGCTGAGGTAGGCTCTAGTCACTCATGAACCTGAACAGGAATAACTGGATAAGTAATAATCTTCCTTATTTTTATTACTCTTTCTCTTATTTATTTCAATGTTTAACATTGTAAGTGTTTTGTCTTTATTTAGAAGTTTGGTGATGTTTTTGTGACTAGATATATGCTAAAGGAACTTAAACTCTTGCTTATATCAGTTAGCCTATGGTAAAATTGGTTTCATTGTATGTTGTTTTTGCTTAAGGTCACTGTTTCCAAGAACCCACTGACAAGGTTAAATGTGAGGATTTACATTCTTTTCAAGTGGCCACAGAACATTCACCATGATAAACCACATCCTGGGCTACAAAATAACTAAAACAAATTGCAAAGAATTGAATTCATACAGAGTATGTAGAAGTGGGAAACAGTAATGGCTGAGATGAGTAAGTGTAACTAACTATAAAGGGGTAGCAGGAAGGAGATCTTTAACAGTTCAGTATCTTTATTTTGGTGATGGTTACATAATCTATGCACATGATGCAATTTTACACACACACACACACACACACACACACACACACACTGTTATAATGTCAGTTCCCCAGTTCTGATACTGCAGTATATAAAACTGTAACCATGTTTTGTGTGGGACTTCTCTGTACTACTTTTGCAACTTTCTGTGAATCTGTAATTATTTCAAAATAATAAGTTGGCCAGGTGCAGTGGCTCACACCTGTAATCCCAGCACTTTGGGAGGCTGAGGCAGGTAGATCACGAGGTCAGGAGTTCAAGACCAGCCTGGCCAAGATGGTGAAACCCTGTCTCTACTAAAAATACAAAAAAATTAGCCGAGTGTGGTGGTGGGTGCCTGTAATCTTGCCTGGAATCTTGGGATTCCAGCTAGTCGGGAGGCTGTGGCAGAGAACTGCTTGAAATCAGGAGGCGGAGGTTACAGTGAGCTGAGATTGTGCTACTGCACTCCAGCCTGTGCGACAGAGCGAGACTACATATCAAAATAAATAAATAAATAAATAAATAAATAAATAAATAAATAAATAAAAATTAAAAAATTAAAATAAATAAAGTTAAAAAATTTACTTCTTTCAGCTAGGTGAGGTGGCTGTAATTCTAGCACTTTGGGAGGCTGAGGTGGGCAGATCACTTGAGGTCAGGAGTTCAAGACCAGCCTGGCCAACATGGTAAAACCCTGTCTTTACTAAAAATACAAAAATTAGCCAGGTGTGGTGGTGGGTGCCTGTAACCCCAGCTACTCGGGAGGCTGAGGCATGCGAATCGCTTGAACCCAGGAGATGGAGGTTGCAGTGAGCCG
>NC_045453.1:9910273-9933702 GCF_002776525.5 Piliocolobus tephrosceles
AAAAAAAAAAAAAAAAAAAAAAAATATATATATATATATATATATATTTACTTATTTCTCAGAAAACCATGGGAGTGTATGCACCATCAAGATTATTAGTGTAAACTATGAAAGAGAAAGACACAGAATCCAGGAAAAAGAGAAACCAACACAGATAATATATGAAAAAAATTTCCAGATAAACACAAAGAGAAATTCTGTTACAATAGTTACGCAGCATCCTTAAGACATCAACCTGTTCCTATTGGGATAGAAGGTTAGAAGACTTCAAGAGTGATTGCAGAGGGAAATAATGAAGGAAGAGGAAACAAAGATCATATGATAGGTTTGAATTTGTACAAAAATTCTTTTATACAGCTTACTGGAGAGAGTGGTCTGACTTGGTCAAATAGTTAAAGAAACAAAACAAACTCCCCCTCCCCCCGCCATTTTATAATCCAAAATCCCTGGAAGGTATGGACAAATGTCTTAACAGTTGCTTTAACAGATGGAGGGATCACTAGCTGGCAATAAAGAACCAAAAAAAAAAAAAAAAAACTTAAAACACACTGATGTGTACCAAAGATGAACTTTGTGTTATTTCACATTTCTGCCTAGATGTGATTAGCCTTGCATGTGCTAAAGTCAACTAAATGTCATCCTGGCCAAGTGTGTCCTAGATTGGTGACCCCCACAATGCCTTACAGAGCCTCTCAAAACACTGCTTCCAGGCTACGACTTTTGGACCTTGCCAGTAGCGCAGAGAGTGGATTTACTTACTGACATGTCCATTCCATGAAGTCTTCGTGTTTCCTGAACCATTACGGTCTCTAGTATTTTATAATACAAAATTTCTGCCAGCTTTAGTCTATTTACAGCAAAGTCTATTGGGGAAATACAGAGAAAACATGTGTTAATGAATTTTAGTTGTTAAAGACTGAAAAGCAATATTATACATAAACTTAAATCTGATACATTAAGAATAGCAGGGCAGCCCGGGAGTGGTGGCTCACACCTGTAATCCTAGCACTTTGGGAGGCCTAGGAGAGCAGATCACCTGGGGTCTGGAGTCAGAGACCAGCCTGACCAACATGGTGAAACTCCGTTTCTACTAAAAATACAAAATTAGCCAGTGTGGTGGTGGGTGCCTGTAATAGCAGCTACTTGGGAGGCTGAGGCAGGAGAATCGCTTGAACCTGGGAGAAGGAGGTTGCAGTGAGTTGAGATCGCGTCACTGCACTCCAGCCTGGGCAACTCGGTCTCAAAAAAAAAAGAAAGAAATAAGAATAAGGGGAGAGGAAAAAACTTGAATTTCTAATTTTGGGAGGATTACTTATTTTCAATGCTATGCCAACTTTAGTTTTCTTTTCTTACCTATGTGAGATCCTGGCTGTTCATCTGTTGATTGAGTATAGTGTTGGCAGAAAGTCTCTCCCATTCCTTTTAGTATTTTCATAATGTTTTCCATAGGATTACGCACACAAGATCTACAAAATACAAGAGGAACCTAATTATAAAAACAAACAAACAAACAAAAAAACAACTCTACACCAGAGTATTAACATGCCTTCTTTTTTTTTGTTTTTTTGAGACAGGGTCTCACTCTGTTGCCCAGGCTGGAGTGCAGTGGCGCAATCTCAGCTCACTGTAACCTCTGCCTCCTGGGTTCAAGCGATTCTCCCGTCTCAACCTCCCAAGTAGCTGTGATTACAGGCATGTGCCACCACACCTGGCTAATTTTTGTAGTTTTAGTAGACATGGGTTTCACCATGTTGCCCAGGCTGGTCTAGATTTCCTGACCTTGTGATTCACCCACCTCAGCCTCCCAAAATGCTGGGATAACAGGTGTGAGCCACCATGCCCAGCCAACATGCCTTCTTTCAAGAATTGGTTTTTAGCAGCCAAAGTTGTATTCTCAGTTGGAAATCTACATATATAAACAAAGCTTTATATGATAAAATATTTTAACATGTAAATTACATAATAAAAATAGACTGTATACACACGTAATATAACTTTGCTGCTCTAAGTTTGACTATACTATGTACCTTATATGAGTGGAATCATGTAGTATTTCGTCTTTTTGTGATTGACTAACTTCACTTAACATAATGTACTAAAGGTTCATCCATGTTGTAGCAAATGGCAGGATTTCCTTTTTTTTATAAGGCTGAATAATATTCCATCTCATATCTATATCTGTATCTATATATACACACACACACACACAAATACACATATAGCATTTTCTTTCTCTATCAATGGACACTTAAGGTGTTTCCACATCTTGGTTATTGGGAATAATGCTGCAGTGAACATGATGTGCAAATATCCCTTTGAGATGCTGTTTTTAATTCTTTTGGATGTATACCCAGAAGTGGTATTGCTGAGTCATATGGTACTTCTATTTTTAATTTTTTGAGGAACCTCCATACTGCTTTCCATAGTGGCTGCACCACTTTACAATTCTACCAACAGTGTGTAAGGGTTCCTATTTCTCCACATCCTTACCAACACCTGCTATTTTGGGTTTTTTGGGGTGATGAGTGGGAAGTGGCTATGCTGACATGTGAGGTATTATCTCATTGTGATTTTGATTTGCAACTCCCTGATAAGTGATATCAGATATTTTTTCATATGCTTTTGGCCAGTTGCATATATTCTTTGGAGAAATATCTACTCAATCCTTTACACAATTTTTAAATTATTTGTTGTTCTTAAGTTTTATGAGTTCTTTATATATTCTGAGTATGAACCCCTTATCTAATATACGGTTTACAATTACTTTTCTCATTCTATAGGTTGTTTTTTTACTCTGTTGATTGTTTTCTTTGCTATGTTAAAGCTTTCAGGTTTGAGGCTGGGCGTGGTGGCTCACAACTATATTCCCAGCACTTCAGGAGGCCAAGGTGGGCGGGTCACTTCAGGCCAGGAGTTAGAGACCAGCCTGGCCAACATGGTGAAACCCTGTCTCTACTAAAAATACAAAAATTGGCCAGGCCTGGTGGCTAACACCTGTTGTAATCCCAGCACTTTTGGAGGCCAAGGTGGTGGATTATTTGAGGTCAGCAGTTCAAGACCAGCCTGACCAACATGGTAAAACCCCATCTCTACTAAATACAAAAAATTAGCCAGGCGTAGTGGTGCATGCCTGTCATCCAGCTATTTGGGAGGCTGAGACAGAAGAATCAATTGAACCCGGGAGGTGGAGGTTGCAGTGAGCTGAGATCGAGCCATTGCACTCCAGCCTGGGCAATAAGAGCAAAACTCTCAAAAAAAACAAAAACAAAAACAAAAAAAGTTGGGCGTCGTGGCTTATGCCTACAATCCCAGCACTTTGGGAGGCCGAGGCAGGCGGATCATGAGGTCAGGAGATCCAGAACATCCTGGTCAAGATGGTGAAACCCCATCTCTACTAAAAATACAAAAATTAGCTGGGCATAGTGGCAGGCGCCTGTAGTCCCAGCTACTTGGAGGCTGAGGCAGGAGAACTGCTTGAACCTGGGAGGCAGAGTTTGCAGCGAGCCAAGATCACGTCATTGCATTCCAGCCTGGTGACAGAGCAAGACTACGTCTCAAAACAAACAAACAAACAAACACAGGCCACAATGGCTAGGTTTTATTTATTTTGTTTTTTGTAAAGATGAGGTCTTGCTTTGTTGCCCGGGCTAGTCTCAAACTCCTGAGCTCAAGCAAAACACCCACCCTGGCCTCTCAAAGTCCTGGGATTACAGATATGTGCCATTGCACCTGGCATCTAATATAGATATCTTAACAATATTAAGTCTTCCAGTCCACAAACACAGATGTTTTTCCTTTTTTTTTTTTTGAGATAGGGTCTCGCTCTGTTGCCCAGGTTAGAGTACAATGGTGTGATCATGGCTGAGCTCAAGCGACTCTCCCATCTCAGCCTCCCAAGTAGCTGGAATGCATATCACCATGACTAATTTTTAAATTTTTTCTGTAGAGACAGGGTCCCATCATGTTGCTCAGGCTGGTCTTAAACTCCTGGGCTCAACTGCTCCTCTTGCCTCAGCCTCCCAAAGTGCTGCAATTACAGGCATGAGCCACAATACCCAGTGTTTCCATTTGTGTCTAGACTTTTTTTCTTTTGCATTCTGTACTTCCTTCTTTTCCCTTATTGACATATTTGTATAGTTGCTTTGTCACTGCTTTTCAACCTATTCGTGTTTGAACAGTAGTTCAATCCAGATTTATTTACTCAAATGATATGGAAGGTAGATGCATGACAGTCTTCCTACCTTACCGGCAGTATGCTTTTCTTCTGAGCTATTTCTGAGGCTGGAGATTATTTTGTACACTTTCTTGTATCCTGAAGGTTTGAGGAATGTGGGAGAGCTCAGCTATGTTTAGCCTTTCTCGGAGAACTAGGATTTTGCTTTGTCTTCTGAGATTTAGTTAAATAATCCCATTCCAGGGTTCACTATTCCTAGTCAGGGACGTCTAGTTATATGAGGATCTCTCCCCCATATCATCATGGAATGCTGGAAAATGGCAGCCCTTGGCAGTTGTTTATATTTCTGCTGGGATCCTGGTGGTGGTACATATACTTTTCACTTGGGGAGATTTGTATGACTTTTTATCTGTCTGCCTGCTCCCCCATTTGTTTCCCTCCAAATCTGAAGTATTGATGAGAATTCTCAAGATCTATCACTATACCCTCTTTCTCCAACACTGCTTAGGGATAGGGATACCAGAATCATCAATTTTCTTTTTGATCTCTACTTTGGAAATTTATGTCATGAAATCATCTCTCTCTCTTCATTTGGTTGCCACTGATAAATATTTTGCTGGTTTTTACTATTCTCTTATTTTATTAGGTATTAGGAAAGAAGGTTCTCTGATCTGGCTTCATTCTACCATCTTTACCAGGAATCACGCTTCCTCAAAAAAGAAAAAAAGGCCGGGTGCAGTGGCTCAAGCCTGTAATCCCAGCACTTTGGGAGGCCGAGACGGGCAGATCACGAGGTCAGGAGATCGAGACCATCCTGGCTAACCTGGTGAAACCCCGTCTCTACTAAAAAAACACAAAAAACTAGCCGGGTGAGGTGGCGGGTGCCTGTAGTCCCAGCTACTCGTGAGGCTGAGGCAGGAGAATGGTGTCAATCCGGGAGGTGGAGCTTGCAGTGAGCTGAGATCCGGCCACTGCACTCCAGCCTGGGCAACGCGAGACTCCGTATCAAAAAAAAAAAAAAAACCTGTATAAAATTCTATTTTATGGGCTGGGCACGGTGGCTTATGCCTATAATCTCAGCACTTTGGGAGGCCGAGGAGGGCAGATCACCTGAGGTCAGGAGTTCGAGACCAGCCTGACCAACGTGGAGAAACCCCATCTTTACTAAAAATACAAAATTAGCCGGGCATGGTGGCGCATGCCTGTAATCCCAGATACTCAGGAGGCTGTGGCAGGAGAACTGCTTGAACCCAGTAGGCAGAGGTTGCAGTGAGCTGAGATTGTGCCACTGTACTCCAGCCTGGGCAACAAGAGCAAAACTCTGTCTCAAAAATAAATAAATAAATAAATAAATAATTTCATTCTTATGGCTGTACCACCAAGATGTAATTAGTCCCCTATCTAATGGACATTTAGAATCTAATGGACATTTAGAATGTCCCCATTTAAAATTAATGTATGCCCTTATAGAGGTAATCTTTAGAAACAAACATAAAAATAAATTAAAAAATAAAGTCAATATAAAATCAAAACATGCACAACTCAGGGGTAGTTAAAGAGTGAAATATCAGTGCTAAATAATCTTTAAGGTACACTTATCACTAAAAGTCTATACTCCCATGAAATAACATTATATGTAATTATTTTTAAGAGACAAGGTTGACCTGGCATGGTTGCTCATGCCTGTAATCCCAGCACTTTGGGAGGCCGAGGCAGTTGGATCACTTGAGCTCAGAAGTTCAAGATTAGCCTGAGCAACGTGGCAAAACCCTGTCTCTACAAAACATATAAAAAATTAGGCATGGTGGCTTGCACCTGTAGTTCCAGCTACTTGGGGGACTGAGGTGGGAGAGTTGCTTGAGCCCAGGAGGTGCAGGCTGCAGTAAGCTGTGATTGCGGCGCTGCACTCCAGCCTGGGAGACATAGCGAGACCCTGTTTCAAAAAAAAAAAAAAAAAGGCAGGCCAGGCGCGGTGGCTCAAGCCTGTAATCCCAGCACTTTGGGAGGCCGAGACGGGCGGATCACGAGGTCAGGAGATCGAGACCATCCTGGCTAAAACGATGAAATCCCGTCTCTACTAAAAAATACAAAAAACTAGCAGGGCGAGGTGGCAGGCGCCTGTAGTCCCAGCTACTCAGGAGGCTGAGGCAGGAGAATGGCGGGAACCCGGGAGGCGGAGCTTGCAGTGAGCTGAGATCCGGCCACTGCACTGCAGCCTGGGTGACAGAGCGAGACTCCGTCTCAAAAAAAAAAAAAAAAGGGAGAGATAAGGTCTCCCTATCTTGGCCAAGCTGGAATTAGTCTCACTATGTTGACCAAACTAGCTTCCCAAGTAGGTGGGACTACAGGTGTGTGCCACTGTGCCCGACTGTTATACATAATTTTTAATAGGTACTTCAATATGGTTTTAGGTCAATATATTTTGTGATTGAAATGGTATAGTAAAACTTGCCAGATGAACATCCACTATCTTGAGAATTCTGAATACACTAAAAACAGAATGGAATAAGAAATCTAATTTTAAAAAGACATTTGAAAAAATAACAGTATTATACATACTCGAAAATATTTGTAAGTTGGTCACTTGGGGCATTTTTCAGACCAGCCACAATACTCTGTAACCGGCTGACACTTTGGGTGGCTGATGCAACAGGAGTAATAACTGCTTCTTTTTCTCGTAAATATCTCCGTCCTGTCAGAGGGGTAGAAGGTGCAAATGACCTTTTCTGTCAGAAAAGAAAAATCTGTGAGTTTTTAAAAGTTACCATCTTCCTTGTTATGCGTTTAATTCAGTGCATTTACCATCTTCTCTACTCATATTTATAATATCCATGAAATTTTTAGCAATACTATGCTAATAACATCCTTATACTTGAATAACACTTTTTTAAAGCACATTCTACCTATAATTTCATTTAATCTTCACACCACTGATTTGAAAGATAATGTATACATACTTTAATTTTATATATGAGGAAATAGGAACAGAGAAATTTGAAAACTTGTTTCAGTTGACTAAGTTAATGTCAAAGCTTAGACTAAAACTTAGGTTTTACTATGTTCTAGACAAGTGAATTTTCCATTAGATCTCTTCCTCCAACCCATTTTACACATAAATACAGGGTTAAGCCTTGGCCATTAACAATCAAGTGCAGAGTTTTATGGCTGAAGTTACAGAAAAACACATAGTTTGTGTCATGGGTAGGAAAGCAAGCTAAAATTTAAAGCAAGGTAACAGAGGCTACGTTGAAGCAAAGAAAGAACGGTAAGAAAGGAAAACTTCCTCTTCATGTCAAAAGACATATACTCTTCTAATAAACCCAGGCATGCTGGGAAAATGGATATAAAATATGAAAATAGTAAGAAATAAGGTAAAAATACTAAATGCCAGTTTTAAAAATTACCTTTTAAGGCTTTCATGGGAAATATGAATTAGTAGAAGAAACTCAAGATTTAACTTGAAAGATGCTTCTGCTGTTAGTAGAATCAGACACACAGAGAAAAAGATCATTCAAGATTGAGGCCAGGCTAGGTTATATTACTTTTTCAAAGTGTTGTTGAAGGTTATACTCCACATTAGCCTGTGCCGTCAGTTTCCCTGATGGGGTGTCACCAGTGAACTTTCGAGGTGTTCCAATTTCCTCTTCTGCATCTGCCCCCAAAAAGATCCTCTCATCAAAATCACCAACAGTTAGAACATACTCTTCATACTCCTTATTCACTGCTTTGCTGCAAAAAGAATTATAACAAGCTGTAATACTAATACTAAGTTACACAATGGATTTATTTTGACTTGAAGATAGATTTAGTGTTTACAGCTTAGAAAATCTGACAACTTTCTAATTTTTATTAACTCTGCCCATCTAACAATATCAGAGGGTCCTACCTGATTATGGACATTCTTCACATTCACACAACCAATAAATTACTTTGAAAAGTGAGAGACTACATATACTTAATCTGAAAACTAGTTGAATCTAATTATGAAAATGGTTTCTGATCACTAAGGAAACAATAGTGGCTTTGAAATATGGCAGGTGGAGGTTGCAGTGAGCCAAGATTGCGCCAGCGCCCTCCAGCCTGGCAACAGAGCAAGACTCCGTCTCAAAAAACAAAAGGGCCAGGCGCGGTGGCTCACGCCTGTAATCCCAGCATTTTGGGAAGCCGAGGTGGGCGGATCATGAGGTCAGGAGATCGAGACCATCCTGGCTAACATGGTGAAATCCCATCTCTACTAAAAATACAAAAAATTAGCCGGGTGTGGTGGCAGGCGCCTGTTGTCCCAGCTACTCAGGAGGGTGAGGCAAGAGAATGGCCTGAACCCGGGAGGCGGAGCTTGCAGTGAGCCAAGATCGCGTCACTGCACTCCACCCTGGGCAACAGAGCGAGATTCCATCTCAGAAAATAAAAAAAATATATATGGGCACTGCCAACATGTGATTAGTGAAAGAATGTAAAGTGAAATACAGAGTCATTGGGTCCATTTATTAGTTTCTCAAGAGAACAGCTGTTTTTTGTTTGTTTTTAAGACAGAGTCTCACTCTGTCACCCAGGCTGGAATGCAGTGATGTGATCTTGGCTCACTGCAGCCTCTACCTCCCAGGTCTAAGCAATTCTCCTGCCTTAGCCTCCTGAGTAGCTGGGACTACAGGCTTGCACCACCATGCCTGGCTAGTTTTTGTACTTTTAGTAGACATGGGGTTTCACCACGCTGGCCAAGATGGTCTCGATCTCCTGACCTTGTGATCTGCCCACCTCAGTCTCCCAAAGTGCTAGGATTACAGGTGTGAACCACCGCGCGCCTGGCCGAGTAGCTGTTTTAAATGCCAATTGGCTGGGTGTGGTGGGTCATGCCTGTAATCCTAGCACTTTGGGAGGCTATGGTGAGAGGATTGCTTGAGGCCAGGAATTCGAGGCCAGCCTGGGCAACACAGTGAAATTCCCATCTCTAAAAAAATAAAAATAAATACGTAAGTGTCAATGATGTTTTTTATTTTTATTTTTGAGATGGAATCTTGCTCTGTCGCCTAGGCTAGAGTGCACTGGTGTGATCTCGGCTCACTGCAACCTCTGCCTCTTGGGTTCAAGTGATTCTCCTGCCTCACTCTCCCAAGCAGCTGGGATTACAGGTGCCACCACACCCAGATAATTTTTGTATTTTTAGTAGAGATAGGTTTCACCATGTTGGCCAGGCTGATCTCAAACTCCTGACCTCAAGTGATCAGCCCACTCCGGCCTCCCAAAGTGTTGGGATTACAGGCCTGAGCCACCATGCCCGGCCTCTTTCTTTTTTTCTTGTTTTTTTTCTGGAAACAGGGTCTTGCTCCGTCACCCAGGCTGAAGTGCAGTGGTGCAATCATAGCTCACTGCAACCTCAACCTCCCAGATTAAAATGATCCTTCCACCTCAGCCTCCCAAGTAGCTGGGAATACAGGCTCATGCCACTACGTCCAGCTGATTTGTGTATTTTTCATAAAGACAGGGTTTCACCATGTTGCCCAGGCTGGTCTCCAACCTTTTGAGCTCAAGCAATCTGCCTGCCTTGGCCTTCCAAAGTGCTGGGATTACAGTTGTGAGCCACTGTGCCTGGCCTTGATTTTTATTTTTATTTTTATTTGGGACGAGTCTTGCTCTGTTGCCCAGGCTGGAGTGCAGTGGTGCAATCTCAGCTCACTGCAACCTCCACCTCTTGGGTTCAAGCAATCCGCCTACCTCAGCCTCCCAAGCATCTGGGACTACAGGCATGTGCCACCACGCCCAGCTAATTTTTGTATTTTTAGTACAGACCAGGTTTCACCATTTTGGCCAGGATGATCTCAATCTCCTGACCTCGTGATCTGCCTGCCTTAGCCTCCCAAAGTGCTAGGATTATAGGCATGAGCCACTGCGTGCCTGGCCGGGTAGCTGTTTTAAATGTCATTTCGCTGGCTGTGGTGGGTCATGCCCGTAATCCTAGCACTTTGGGAGACTCTGGTGAGAGGATTGCTTAAGGCCAGGAATTCGAGACCAGCCTGGGCAACACGGTGAGATCCTGTCTCTAAAAAACTAAAACTAAAAATAAATACATAAATGTCAATAATTATTTTTTTTTTGAGATGGAATCTCGCTCTGTTGCCTAGGCTAGAGTGCAGTGGAGTGATCTCGGCTCACTGCAACCTGTGCCTCCTGGGTTCAAGCAATTCTCCTGCCTCAGCCTCCCAAGTAGCTGAAATTACAGGTACCTGCCACCACACTCAGTTAATTTTTGTATTTTTAGTAAAGATGGGGTTTCACCATGTTGGCCAGGCTGATCTCAAACTCCTGACCTCAAGTGATCGGCCCACCTTGGCCTCCCGAAGTGTTGGGATTATAGGCATGAGCCACCATGCCCGGCCTCTTTCTTTTTTCCTTTTTTTTTTTTTTGGAAATAGGGTCTCACTCTGTCACCCAGACCGAAGTGCAGTGGTGCAATCACGGCTCATTGCAACCTCAACCTCCCAGATTCAAATGATCCTCCCACCTAAGCCTCCCAAGTAGCTGGGAATAAAGGCTCACACCACTACATCCGGCTGATTTTTGCATTTTTTGTAGAGACAGGGTTTCACCATGTTGCCCAGGCTGGTCTCCAACTTTCTGAGCTCAAGCAATCTGCCTGCCTTGGCCTTCCAAAGTGCTGGGATTACAGGTGTGGGCCACCGTGCCCAGCTTTGATTTCTTAAAATAAATGTATTTAAAGCCAACAAGTCTTAGTGACAATACCCATTCAATGCCACTAAAGCAGAGAGAACTTGAATTTGGAGGTCTTACTTTGATATAATGTTATGCTTAACAAATTTCAACAAATCAACAAATACGACAGCTTGTGATATGCCAGGCACCACTAGTACCAGATATTTACCTATTATCAGTAAAACTTGAAAGGTCCAGGAGGCATTCTCCTTTTAATATCTGTGAAGAAAAAATTATTTTGGGACACCATATAATTAAGCATATTAATACACACACAAACATGAAATTTATCTAAATTTCCATATTGTTATAACACACACAAAAAACAGAATAATTAAGTATTTATTTCAGACTAGGATAAACTATTTAGCATGAAAATAACATTTTTTTAAACTTTTTTTTTTTGAGACAGGGTTTGGTTCTGTCATCAGGGCTGGAGTGCAGTGGTACAATCATGGCTCACTGCAGCCTCAGCCTGCCAAGTAGCTGGGACTACAAGCGTGCACCACCACGCCCTACTAATTTTTGTATTGTTTGTAGAGACGAGATTTTGCCACGTTGCCCAGGCTCGTCTGGAACTCTTGGGCTCAAGCAATCCACCTGTCTTGGCCTCCCAAGGTGTTGGCATTACAGGCGTGAGCCACCTCACCCAGTCCCTGGGATCCTTTAAAAAAAGTTTTCTTTGCCGGGCGCAGTGGCTCAAGCCTGCAATCCCAGCACTTTGGGAGGCCGAGATGGGCGGATCACGAGGTCAGGAGATCGAGACTATCCTGGCTAACACAGTGAAACCCCATCTCTACTAAAAAATACAAAAAACTAGCCTGGCGAGGTGGCGGGCGCCTGTAGTCCCAGCTACTCGTGAGGCTGAGACAGGAGAATGGCATGAACCTGGGAGGCGGAGCTTGCAATGAGCTGAGATCCAGCCACTGCACTCCAGCCCAGGCGACAGAGCGAGACTCCATCTCAAAAAAAAAAAAAAAAGTTTTCTTTGCTAGAGATGTTTAGCATACAGACAATGGGCCATAATATAGATATCTGAGGAACACAAGACTGAATACAAAAGTTTGCATAAAAGAAGAAGAAACCAGTAAGGGAACAATTTATGCTTAAAGAAAAATCTCTTAATATTTGAAAAGTGGGATACATAATCCAAACCCCTCCTTTTAGCAAAGTGAAATCTTGAGGCCTAACTACATTTAATGGCTTGATGTTGGGGAAATAAGAAATTGAGACCCAGAGGAACAAGCCAATTCATAAATGTAGAAATAGCTAAGTTAATTACTAAGGAGAAAATGTCCAGAATGCACACAGATAGCTTACAAGTGGCTACAAAACTATCATGGATTTTCTGCTCGATTTACATGGAATTAAAACTGTGGTTGTTATACATCATCCTACTTTTAGTCAACAGTCAGCAGTTATTCAAATTGTGGCAGTAAATTAGTCAGCTTATTCTGACTTCCTGTTTTTCCTAATTCTTTGTCAGTCCTACTCTGATGTTCTGTTCTTTACAATTCTTTATCAGTACCTCCTACACAGTCCCTGATAGCTGGGACTACGGTTGCCTCTGACAGTATGTTTACCCAACAGAACATATAGTCGGTCACATTTTTCAACAGCTCTGTTTCTCACATCACACAAGATCATAAGGAAATTCCGAATCACAGTAGAGGCTAAAGCCTGGGAATCCTGACCCTAAGTTCTATAATGCTGAGAACTTGCTTAAAACTTTTTTTCTTCTGACATTATTGCTGACCTGTAAACATCTCAGTCATCTAATTATAAGTACAGTACCTTCCTGTCAAAGAGTTTTGAAATATATGGCTTAAAGTAGTGCTCCTTTATTCCTTTTGCTTCTACTAGAAGTCCATCATGCAGTTCACACAGTACAGCAATGACGCAGGGCGGCTCTTCAGAAGCCCTAAAGTCAGCAGTATGAAAATCAGATGGTAAACCTAGTTTGACAGTGTAGGAAGAGCAGAGGGGAAAAAAAAATACGGTCAACTTTCAAAAATCTTTTTCCAAAAACTGATAATCAGTTTTCAAAAATAAATAAAAGGTCTTACCTTTAAACGATGGATTTAGCAAGTCTTGTCTATTTGGGCACATAATCGCATTGGCAAAAATCAGATCCAAGCAGCATAGAAGTAAATGATAAGAGTTTACTAAGTCATCCCCAATCATCCGAAAATTACCTTTATAAGGGGGGAAAAAAAAGAAAAGACACAAAAACCAGAAACCTCTCATGTCAAATAGCACCAAGTTCCCACAGTAGAAATGTAAGACCACCAAAAGTGTCATCTTACCCTTAGTATAAACAAAAAGTGTCCAACAGAAATTAAACAGATCCTTAACACTGCAAGGAATCCTCCTAAAAAGGGAAAAAAATTACTTTTTGTCTGACTAGCTTGCTAAATATCATGTAAACTAAAATAGTAAATATAAATATCAAATAGATCAAATTACACATGAAATTCCATTCATGAAGAAAAGTTATCTATTATTTATGAAATGGACTTAAGTAAGCTTTTACAATCTACATAAAATAATCAGAACATAGGGCCAGGTGTGGTGGCTCATGTCTGTAATCCCAGCACTGTGGGAGGCCGAGGTGGGTGGGTCACCTGAGGTTATGAGTTGGAGATCATCTTGGCCAACACGGTGAAACCCCATCTCTACTAAAAATACAAAAAATCAGCCAGACGGGGTGGCGCACACCTGTGATCCCAGCTACTCAGGAGGCTGAGGTAGGAGAATTGCTTGAACCTGGGAGACAGAGGTTGCAGTGAGCCGAGATCACGACACTGCACTTCAGCCTGGGCAGCAGAGCGAGACTCCATCTCAAAAAAAAAAAAAAAAAAAAAGAAAAAGAAAAATAAGTAAAAGTATTATTCTGAATTTCCAAACACGGATAATTGTACATAGATTTAAAAAGAAAATAATTAAGTTCTTTGCAGGAATACTTTTCATAAAAAACAGACTTTCAAAAAAGTACATTCTCTTAGTTTGTATCATAATCTTTATGTCAAATATGTAAGGATTAAGGGCTCACCTCTGCTTCCGGCTTCGCGGTAACTTTGGTGGTTCTTCATATGGATTTTGAAATATATCTAAAAAAATTGGCTCATATTTTTTGAATATTACAGTAGACACCTCAAAATTTCTCTCTAGCCTTTCTATACGTTCACGAAATTCTTGTGGTAGATTTGACATGTCCATCCACTTCTTCATTTTACTAAAAAATTGTATTAAACTAAAAAAAAAGGGAGGAGAAAAAAGTCACCTTTAAAATTCATTTATAAAATGGATTGAAAGGAAATATTCTATTCATGACTAAGATTCTTTATTAAAATGCCAGACCTCCCAGGCAACACAGTAAGACCCCAACTCTACAAAAATTTAAAAAATTATCTGGGTGTGGTGGCACGTGCCTGTAGCTCCAGTTACTCGGGAGGCTGAGGTGGGAGAATTGCTTGAGCCCAGGATGTCGAGGCTGCAGTAAGCCTCGATCATGCACTCCAGCCTGGGTCACAAAGCAAGACACTGTCTCACGTGAACAAAGAACAAACACCATCTCTCAAGCCTAAATTTTTAAAAAAATCCTCATTATGAAATCACTTTGGTTCCCAGGATCACCAGGAGAATACAGGTTATTAATTAGGGGTCATCACACAGTGCGTTACTTCTATGGAGGAAGCAAGAGCGCCTATCTACTTCCTTTATTCTCTATATTACCTAGACAGTATTCTGCATAAAATTTACAAAGTTAATGTTAGTTAACAGATTTATAGGTTATAAAATTAGTTTGAGGAAAAACAGAAGTCTCCCAAACACAATTTCATTTTCCAAATGGGAATTTGATTATGAAGCACCAGATTGTTATAGGTTAGGAGTAAAACTCAAGAGTTTGAGTTCCAATGCGTGGTTCCACCACCAAGAGTAAAGGTGGCACATACTCAGAAAAAAACTTAATAGCTCTGCTGCCCAGGCCGGAGTGCAGTGGCACCATCTTGGTTCACTGCAACTTCCACCTCCTGTGTTCAGGCAAGCCACCGTGCCCAGCCCAATTCTGGGTATATTTTTTTATGTCTGTATGTTAGTGTGGTCTTAGATAGAAAACTTGCAATGTCAAAGCTCACTTAATTAAAGGTCTAGCAATATACACAGAATAATACTTGTAATTTTTTTTTTTTTTTTGGAGATGGAGTCTCACTTTGTCACCCAGGCTGGAGTGTAGTGGCATGATCTTGGCTCACTGCAACCTCTGCCTCCCAGCTTCAAGCAATTTTCCTGCCTCCACCTCCTGAAAGCTGGGACTACAGGCGCGCACCACCATGCCTGGCTAATTTTTGTATTTTTAGTAGATGAGGTTTCACCATGTTGGCCAGGATGGTCTTGAACTCCTGACCTCAGATGATCCAACTGCCTCAGCCTCCCAAAGTGCTGGGATTACAGGCATGAGCCACCGCACCTGGCCCTATGTTCTGATTATTTCATGTAGATTGCAAAGGCTTAAGTCCATTTCGCCCAGCCAACACTTATAATTTCTTTTTAAGGTGACAGAAGACATTAACAGAAAATTATCCAACGCTATTTAATATGGTTTGGATGTTTTGTCCCCTCCAAATCTCATGGTGCAATGTAATTTCCTTGGCTGGGCATGGTAGCTCATGCCTGTAATCCCAACACTTTGGGAGGGTGAGACTGGAGGATTATCTGAGTCCACCAGTTTGAGACCAGGTTGGGCAACACAGTGAGACCTTGTCCCTATAAAAAATGTAAACGTTAGCAAAGCATGGTGGTATGTGCCTGTGGGCCCAGCTACTCAGGAAGCTGAGGCAGGAGGATCACTTGAGCCTGAGGGGTTGAAGCTGCAGTGAGTCATGAACATGCTATTGCCTGGGCAAGAGAGTGAAAGACTGTTTCAAAAAAATAAAAAAGAGGCCGGGCACGGTGGCTCACGCCTGTAATCCCAGCACTTTGGGAGGCCAAGGCGGGTGGATTACGAGGTCAGGAGATCGAGACCATCCTGGCTAACACAGTGAAACCCCGTCTCTACTAAAGAATACAAAAAATTAGCCAGGCGTAGTGGTGAGCGCCTATAGTCCCAGCTACTTGGGAGGGTGAGGCAGGAGAATGGCGTGAACCCAGGAGGCGGAGGTTGCAGTGAGCCGAGATTGTGCCACTGCACTCCAGCCTGGGCGACAGAGCAAGACTCCGTCTCAAAATAAATAAATTAATTAAATTAAATAAAACAGAAAAGTGACCTCCAATGTTGGAGGTGGGCCTAGTGGGAGGTGTTTGGGTCATGGGAGCAGATCCCTCATGAACGGCTTGGTGCTGTCCTCATGGTAATGAGTTTAGTTGTCACTCATCTGAGATCCGGCTGTTTAAAAGTGTGGCACTTCCCACCCTCAATTGCTCCTGCTCTCATCATGTAATGTGCCTCCTCCCCCTTCACCTTCCACCATGACTGTAAACTTCCTGAGGCCCTCACCAGGAGCAGATGCCAGCCCCATGCTTCCTACACAGCCTGCAGAACCCTGGGCCAATTAAATCTTTTTTTTTTTAAATAAGTCACTCAGCCTCAGGTATTCCTTCATAGCAATGTAAAACGTCCTAATACAGCATTCAAACTCTGGACATGCTGATTAAAATCTGACACTCTTAAGAACCTCATTAAAAGATTCTTATCAATAGCAACAAAACATTCGTCAGATTACTGAACATTTTTTTGGCTTACAAAAAATTATGCTGCCTTACAAAGGACTTTAAAAATTTTGTTTTTTGGCCAGTGCAGTGGCTCACATCTGTAATCCCAGCACTTTGGGAGGCCAAGGCAGGTGGACGACCTGAGTTCAGGAGCTTGAGACCAGCCTGACCAACATGGAGAAACCCTGTCTCTACTAAAAATACAAAATTAGCCAGGCGTGGTGGCGCATGCCTGTAGTCCCAGCTACTTGGGAGGCTGAGACAGGAGAATTGCTTGAACCTGGGAGGCGAAGTTGCGGTGAGCTGAGATCACACCATTGCACTCCAGCCTGGGCAACAAAAGCGAAACTCCGTCTTAAAAAAAAAAAAAAAAAATTGTTTTTATATTTGGATGATCACATTTTGCATGTGAAACGCTTTGCTTTGAGGACATTTCCACTTTTGAACCCTGTCTACCATTAGACAGATCAGCTTTACTGGAAGCTAGGATGAAGGCATATAATCATATCCTTTGTCAGATACACCTGCCTGAGATTTTGAATCTGAAGCTGGTGGTGCAGAGAAGTGAAGAAGTGGTAAATTCTTACAGCAGGATCAAGCTCCCGGCACAAATAAAGTGGCAATGTCCAGGGACAGCATTGCTAGCTATGCAAACTGTGTCCTTGCTAGATGTATTCTGTGATACGGTCTTTGGCTGTGTGGCCACCCTCCTTTTGTTCCTGGCCTTTTCTAAGCCTAGTTTTCTTAAGTCATCCTAAAGATTTTATCACCTATCCAATACTTCTTTTAAGTCAGCCAAAGTTGAAAAGTGATATCTTTTATTTTTTTGAGATAGGGTCCTACTTTGTCACTCAGGCTGGAGTACAGTGGCATGATCGTGGCTCACTGCAGGCTCCACTTCCTGGGCTCAAATAATCAATCCTCCCGCTCCAGCCTCCCAAGTAGCTGGGACAACAGGTATGTGCCCCCACACCCAGCTAATTTTAAAATGTTTTTTAGAGACAGGGGTCTCACCTTTTGTTGCCTAGACTGATACCTGCTTTTTATAAATAAGAGCCTTGACTACTACATCATCATATAATCCATTGCACATACTGCTCTCCCAAGAATGGTTTTCGTAACCTGGAACAAAATGCATCAGAATGTTTGAAAACAAAAAAATCTTATAGTACTGTTATAACTTAAACCATGATTACAGTTTTTAAAACTAAAATAAGAAGGAAAGTAAACTTCACAGCTTTCAATTCATTGGGATTCTGTTATAAAGAATATGATACTGCTGGGTGTGGTGGCTCATACCTATAATCCCAGCACTTTGGGTGACTGAGATAGGAGGATTGCTTGAGCCCAGGAGTTTGAGACCAGCCTGGGCAACATAGTGGGACCTCATCTCTCCAAAATATTGAAAAATTAACTAGACTTGGTAGTGTGCACCTATAGTCCCAGCTACTCAAGAGGCTACGGTGGGAAGATTGCTTGAGCCCAGGAGGTCAAGGCTGCAGTGAGCTGTAATCACATCACTGAACTCCAGCCTGGATGACAGAGCAAGACCCTGTCTCAAAAAAAGAAAAAGAATACACTACTTAAGTTGGGTGTGACAGCATGTACCTACAGTCGCAGCTACTCAGGAGTCTTAGGCAGGAGGATTGCTTGAGCCAAGGAATTCGAGATGAGTCTGGGCAACATAATGTGATCTCATCTTATAAAAAAATTAAAAATATTTTAAGGCTGGCATGGTAGCTTACACCTGTAATGCCAGCACTTTGGGAGGCTGAGGCGGGAAAATAGCTTGAGTCTAGGAGTTCGAGACCAGCCTGGGCAACATAGAGAGATCCTGTCTCTATATAAAGTTTAAAAATTAGCTTGGCATGGTGGCATGCACCTGTGTTCTTCGCTATTCGGGGGGCTGAGGTGGGCAGATTGCTTGAGCCTGAGAGGTTGAGAGTGCAGGGAGCCATGATGGCGCCATTGCATTCCAGCCTGGTGACAGAGTAAGACACTGTCTCAGAAAAAAAAAAAAAAAAAAAAAATCTCAAGAGAGAGAGAGAGAAGAGAATACACTATCCAAGCAAGTACATGAAAAGATGCTCAACATCATTAGCCATCAGGAAAATGCAAATCAAAACTGGGATGGCTACAATAAAAAAGATGGATAATAACAAGAATTGGCAAGAATGTGAAGAAACTGGAACCCTTGTAAATTCCCGGTGGGGATGTAAACTGGTACAGGCACCTTGGAAAACAGCCTGACAGTTCCTCAAAAGGTTAAACACAGGGCTGGGAGCGGTGGTTCATGCCTGCAATCCCAGCCACTCAGGAGGCTGAGGCACAAGAATCATTGAAACCTGGGAGGCGCAGGTTGCAGTGAGCCGAGATCATGCCACTGCACTACAGCCTGGGTGACAGAGTGAGACTCTGTCTCAAACAAAAGTTAAACATAGAATCACCATATGACTCAGCAATTCCACTCCTCTCCATATATATCCAAAAGAAAAAATATATGTCCACATAAAAAGTTGTATACAAATGTTCATAGCAACACTAATCAATACCCAAAAGGTAGAAATAACTCATTAACTGGTAAATGGATAAACAAAATGTGGTGTATCTATGCAATGGAATATTATTCAACCATAAAAAGAACTGCTGATACATGCTACATCATGGATGAACCTTGACACCATTATCCTAAATGAAAGAAGCCAACACAGAAGACCACATATTATATGATTCCATTTATATGAAATGCCCAGTATAGAAAACTCTATACAGACAGAAGTTAGATCAATGGCTGCCAATAGCCGGGTGTGGGGGTTGGAATAGGAAGTGAATGCTAACAGGGGTTTCTTTTTGGGGTGATGAAAATGTCCTAAAATGTATTGTGGTGGTGGTTACACAACTCTGTGAAAATACAAAAAAAACATGGAACTGTACAGTTTAAATGGATGAATTATATGGTATGTGATAATATCTCAATAGGCTATTAAAAAATACCACCCCACAACACCACTCCAAAAAGGTTACAGTAAATATGTGTAAGTATGTTAGAAATATTAATTTGTTAATTTTTTTTTTTTTTAGATGGAGTCTCGGTCTGTCTCCCAGGCTGGAGTGCAGTGACGCAATCTTGGCTTACTGCAACCTCCACCTCCTGGATTGAAGTGATTCTCTTCCCTCAGCCTCCTGAGTAGCTGGGATTATAGGCACATGCCACCATGCCTGGCTAATTTTTGTATTTTTGGTAGAGAGGGGGGTTTCGCCATGTTGGCCAGGGTAGTCTCAAACTCCTGACCTCAGGTGATCCACCTGCCTTGGCCTCCCAAAGTGCTGGGATTACAGGTGTGAGTCACCATACCAGCCTAATTTGTTCACTTTTCTAGAGGCAATTTGGCAACATGAATAAAAAGCCTTAAATATGCTCAAATCCTTTCATCCAGAAATTACTTTTTAAAGACTCTAACCTAAGGAGAAAATTAAAAATACAAGTAAAAATACAAAGATGCGTATCATGATACTTTGTGTGAAGGTTTTATTTTTTAATAAGTAATATACACAAGCACAAAATTCTGAAAGTTACTAAAGGATGTAAAATGAAAAGTCTCTCTCTCATCACCTGCCTCCCAGTTTTTCTCCATTAAGGCAATCGTGGTTGCCTTAGGGAGTAATACACTGTCACCAGTTTTTTGGTTTATCCTTGCAGAGGTATTTTGGGAATTTATAAACATATACCGCCATACATAATTTTTTCTACTCAAATGATGTCATACTACAACAGCAGTCCCCCCATTTATCTTCAGGGAATATATTGCAAGACTCAGAGATGCCTGAAACTGCAAATAGTACAGAACCTTATATAGAGTATATATTTTCCTATACGCATATACCTATGATAAAGTTTCATTTACAAATTAGGCACAGTAAGAGTTTAACAATAATAAAATAGAACAATTATAACAATTTACTATAATAAAAGTTATGTGAATGTGGTCTCTCTCTCTTTCTCAAAATACCTTATTGTACTGTACTCACCCTTCTTGTGATCTGTCAATCTGATAACCGAGAGAGTTACTAAGTGGCTAACAGGCAGGTAGCATATACAGCATGGATACAGTAAATAAATAGATGATTCACGTCCCAAGCAGGATGGAGTGAATAGCACAAGACTTCATTATGCTACTCAAAACCATACACAATTTAAAACTTAAAATTATTTATTTCTCAAATTTTCCATTTAATATTTTCAAACCATGGCTGACGGGTTACTGAAACCATGGAAAGTGAAACCAAGGATAAAGAAGGATTAATGTACCTACGATATTCTGCACCTTGCTTTTTCCTCTAATTCATCTTGGGCATGTTTTTACATCAGTAAAACCCCTTGTATCATTTTAAGAACTGGAGTTTATTCCATTGTATACCATTCCTTTTAACCTTTAAACTTTTTACTTTGAAATACCATCAAACCTACACTTGCAAAGACAGCACAAGAAGTCCTTTATATCCCTTACCAAATACTGGCATTTTGTATATCTGCTTCATCACCTTTTTCTTTTTTTTTTTTTGAGGTGGAGTCTTGCTCTGTCGCCCAGGCTGGAGTGTAGTGGCACAACTGCGGCTCACTGCAACCTCTGCCTCCCGGGTTCAAGCAATTTTTCTGTCTCAGCCTCCCGAGTAGCTGGGACTACAGGCGCCCGCCGCCATACCCAGCTAATTTTTTGTATTTTTAGTAGAGACAGGTTTCATCATATTGGTCAGGCTGGTCTCAAACGCGTGCCCTCGATGATCCGCCCACCTTGGCCTCCCAAAGTGCTGGGATTATAGGTGTGAGCCACCATGCCCGTCCATCTCTTTCTATATATACAAGTATACTGTATATACATATGCATATATGGTAGTAAATTTTATGTGTCAGTTTGGCTGGGCCACAATGCCCAGATATTTTCTCAAATATTCTGGATCTTTTTGTGAAGGTGTTTATTAGATGAAATCAACATTTAGATTGGTGGACTTTTAGTAAAGCAGATTACTCTTCAAAATGTAGGTGGAACTCATCCAATCAGCTGAAGGTCTTAATAGAAAAAAGACTGACCTCCCCTGAGTAAGAAGAAATTCTGCCACAAGACTGCCTCAAGACTCAAACTGCAGCTCTTCCCTCAAGATGGAAACTCAAAGTGCAGTCTCCAACATGGGGCCTACCCCATCAGACTTTCAACTCTCCAAGTCTCCACCATCGTGTGAACCAATTCCTTAAAATAAATTTCTCTCTATATATAGCTTGTTGACTCTGTTTCTCTGGATAATCCTAGTTATTGCAACATACATATAATTTTTTCTGAACCATCTGAGAGTCACATTTAGCTTTCATGCCCTTTACCCAAAAATATTTCAGTTTCTATTTTCTGAAAAAAAGGATATTCTCTTACACAACCAAAGTACAATTATCAAAATCAGAAAATTTTACATTAATAAAATATTAGTCCATATTTCAACTTAAATTTAAAATTTACCAATTATCCAAATGTTCTTTTGTAGCAATTTTAAGCATCCTAATCTAGTAGCATGTATTGCATTTAGGTATCATTTCCTTTCTGTTTCTTTCAGCCTGGAACCAGTTCCTCAGACTTCTTTGTAACACGAACATTTTAGAAGACAATTGGTCAGTTATTTGTAGTATGTCCCTAATTTGGGTTTGTCTCATGCTTCCCTCATTATTACATTTAGGCTATGTATTTTTGACAAGAGTACTACCTAAGTGATGTCATATCCTCGTCAGAGGATGATATCCATTAGTCCCATTACTGATAACTTTGTACTTGATTTAGGTGGTACATGCCATGTTTTCCAAAGTTTCTATTTTTTCCTTTGTAATTAGTGATTCACAGGAGATACTTTGCGATTATGTAAATATTCTGTTCTTCATCAAACTTTTATTCACTAGTTTTAATATCCATTGATGATCTTTGACTGAATAAATTATTACTATGAGGTTGCAAAATGGTGATTATTTTCTAATTCTACCATTCTTTTCTACATTTATTAGCTGGCATTCTAACGTAAGCAGCATTCCTTTCTAATAATGGGAGTCTACTAATAGGAGTCTTTTCAGTCTAGCTTCTAAGTTCCTTTGACACAACTCCACCATTTTGTTGAGCATTCCTTACTTTCTGGCATAAGAAGCTGTTCCAGATGCATCAGAGAAAACAAGTCTGCTCAGCATTGGAATCAGCCATTTTCTTGAGGACATTATGCTAAGTGAAATAAGCATTTCACAAAAGAACAAATATTGTATGATGACACGTCTATGAGATGCTCAGAGTAATCAAATTCATAGAGGAAGAGAAAGTAGAATGGTGGTTGCTGAGGCTGGGGTAAGGGTGAAATGGAGAGTTTTTCTTTTGGTTTTATTTGAAATTTAACACTAATATTTTCCTATGTAAGGCTTAATGTATAGTTACAATGATCTGATTAGTCAAGGTGGTCTTTTTTGGGGGGGGGCAGAGGGGAGGGAGGTATATTTAACATTTCACACTCAAGATGTAATTGTCATGGGTTCCTAGCACTTTAGGAGGCTGAAGTAGGAAGACCCTTGGAGCTCAGGAGTTTAAGACCAGCCTGGGCAACATGGCAAATCCCATCTCTACAAAACAAAAACTACAAAAATTAGCCTGGCATGATGGTGCGTACCTGTAAGTCCCAGCTACTTGGGAGGGTGAGGTGGGATGATTAATTGAGCCCAGGAGGTAGAGGCTGCAGTGAGCTGAGATAGCACCACTGCACTCCAGCTGATGCCACAGAGTAAGACCCTGTCTCAGGCAAAAAAAAAAAAAAAAAAAAA
>NC_045453.1:9938702-9985042 GCF_002776525.5 Piliocolobus tephrosceles
GCCACCGTGCCCGGCCTTTTTTTTTTTTTTTTTTGAGATGGAGTCTCACTTTGTGGCCTAGGCTGGAGTGCAGTGGTGCGATCTCGGCTCACTGCAACCTCCACCTCCTGGGTTCAGGCAATTCTCATTTCTAAGCCTCCCAAGTAGTTTGGATTACAGGTGCCCACCATTGCACCCGGCAAATTTTTGTAATTTTAGTAGAGACAGGGTTTTACCATGTTGGCCAGGCTAGTCTCGAACTCCTGACCTCAAGTGATCCACCTGCCTAGGCCTCCCAAAGTGCTGGGATTATAGGTGTGAGCCACCATGACTGGCTCGCAATTTACTTGCAAAATAAGTTTTAGTAATATATTTGGCCTGATTATTTGCATAGGGGGCAATAAGAATAGTGAGTGGCCACCTAGGCTCTTTAAAGTTGGTTTTGTTGGAACATTCATAAGGAATTCTGGATTAGACTTTTAAAAGCCTTGAGGCTAAGAAGACAAGCCAAGGATCCATCATCAGACTGTTCCCATAATACTGTATGCATTGGGTGAAATCCTCTCTTCCTGAAGTCCCCAAAATATCTTGAGGTTCCTGGGCTTGTCAGAAAGTGACTTTTTTTACTTACTGTAAGGTCAGGGACCTTGTTAGAGAATCTTTGAACAATAATGATTGCTCAAGGAATTGCTTTGATCAAAGGGACAGTCATGTAGTCTGAAACAGGTTCCAGGACCACTTCTCTCTTGTATAAAATTCAGCTTTGGTCCTTTGTAATATTCCCCCTTCCATGGGACTCAACTTCTTAGGAATGAACCTTCCTAATGGTGTGAGATATTGACCTAAATATGACCCAAATACATGATTGTTCTGCAGTGGCGAGTCAATCTTTCCAATCTTTTTTATCAGCTCTATAAAGTAAATATTGGCTGGTGCAGTGGCTCACACCTGTAATCCCAGTGCTTTAGTGCTTTAGGAGGCAAAGGCAGGAGGATCTCCTGAAGCCAGAAGTTCAAGACCAACCTGGGCAACAAAGCCAGACCCAGTCTCTAAGAAGAAACAAAAAACAAGACAAAACAAACAATTAGCCAGGCATGGTGGAGTGCACCTATAGCCCCAGCTACTTAGGTCACTGAGTCAAGAGGACAACTTGACCCCCAGAGTTTGAGGCTTTAGTGAGCTATGATCATGCCATTGCACTCCAGCCTGAGCAACAGAGTAAAAGCCTGTCTCTAAAAAAACAAAAACAACCTCAATGTTTTAAAGCAGTCTGGTTATATCGAAAATATGCCATTCCAATCAAAGCCTAGGTAAAATAACCAGTGTCTATGATTGTGTCCTTAAAAGCAGAACTTTAATTCCAGCTCCATCAAGTGTGGAATTGGTTGCTTGAATAAAGAATGAATCTCAAACCAAAACTAGGAAGATTCAAAACCTGAGAGGAGACTCACCAGAGACCCCTGCTGGCTCAGTGAGATTGGGTGAATGGTACCAAGGCTCCAACTATAATATCAGCAAATGGAGGCTCGCTTCAGGTCCCTTCATGGTTGCCAAAATGTCAAGCAGCCACTAGACGACAGCACAGAGCATGTGTCTCTCTGTGGGAGGAGCCTGTGAGGCTGGGCCAGGATTATAAGGTTTCTGCTTCACGAAGGGACAACGCAGAGGCCCAGGGACAAAAATACCAGAACCAGAAACCCCAGGGACCTGCGTACCTCCTTCTTTTCCTCCTCCTCAGGCTGGGGCCAGCCATCCCTCCTGATAGTGCTGACACAGTCAGCCCTGCACCTCAGTGGAGCAGAGCACAGCATAGTTCACTGAGGCAGAGCTGGGCTGGACTAGCAGCTAAACGGCTGAGTTACCATTTAATGTGTATAGTTTGGGAAGATAAGAAATTTCGGGAGATGGTGGTGGTGATGGTTGAACAATGTGAAGGTGAAGGTATATAATGTCACTGAACTTAAAAATTGTCAATTTTATGAATTTTATGTGATATATATTTTACCCTACCGCCAACACCACACACACACATGCACATACTCTCACTCTCTCTCTCTCTCTAGAGTTTACCCTCCATATCTGTGAGTTTCACATAAATGGATTCAACCAACTACACATCAAAAATATTTGGAAAAAAAGGATGATTGTGGCCGGGCGCGGTGGCTCAAGCCTGTAATCCCAGCACTTTGGGAGGCCGAGGCGGGCGGATCACGAGGTCAGGAGATCAAGATCATCCTGGTTAACACGGTGAAACCCCGTCTCTACTAAAAATACAAAAAACTAGCCGGGCGAGGTGGCGGGTGCCTGTAGTCCCAGCTACTCAGGAGGCTGAGGCAGGAGAATGGCGTGAACCCGGTGGGCGGAGCTTGCAGTGAGCTGAGATCCGGCCACTGCACTCCAGCCTGGGTGACAGAGCGAGACTCCGTCTCAAAAAAAAAAAGGATGATTGTGTCCATATTGAACATCTACCAACTTCATTTCTTGTGATTATTCCCTAAAGTATACAGTGTAACAACTACTTACGTAGTATTTACATTGTATTAGGTACAAATAATCTAGAGATGGGACCAGGTGTGGTGGTTCACACCTGTAATCCCTGCACTTTGGGAGGCGAAGGCGGGCAGATCACTTGAGCTCAGGACTTCAAGACAAGCTTGGGGAACATGGTGAAACCCTATCTCTAAAGAAAAAAATAGAGCTACAAAACTTAGCTGGGCATGGTGGCACATACCTGTAGTCCCAGCTACTCGGGAGGGTGAGGTGGGAGGATTGCTTGAATCTGGAAGGCAGAGGTAGAAGGGAGCTGAGATCATGTTATTGTACTCTAGCCTGGGCAACAGAGTAAGACCCTGACTCAAATAATAATAATAATAATAAAAGTTTAAAAATTATATTTAAATTGAAATTTTGAAAACAGCCCAAATTATTATAAGTCAAAACAAATAAAATCATTTGAAATTTTTGTTTATTTCTCTGAATGAACACATCGATGCTGGGTAACTGCTCTTTTAGCATTAAAAATTTGACACTTAAAAATAACGTTTTGGGGGAAGCTGGGTGCAGGGGCTCATGCCTGTAATCTTAATACT
This sequence comes from Piliocolobus tephrosceles, assembly GCF_002776525.5. Lineage (NCBI taxonomy): Eukaryota > Metazoa > Chordata > Mammalia > Primates > Cercopithecidae > Piliocolobus > Piliocolobus tephrosceles. Next base: position 9,941,771 of record NC_045453.1, read on the forward strand.
TTGGGAGGCTGAGGTGGGTGGATCACTTGAGGCCAAGAGTTTGAGACCAGCCTGGCCAACATGGTGAAACCCTGTCTCAACTAAAAATACAAAAATAACCTGAGCGTGGTGAAATGTGCCTGTAGTCCCCGCTACTCAGGAGGCTGAGGTGGGAGGATCGCTTGAGCCCAGAAGGGGGAGGTTGCAAGTGAGCCGAGATCATGACACTGCACTCCAGCCTGGGTGACAAAGTGAGACCCTGTCTCAAAAAACACAAACAAAAAATAAAATAGATAAAAACAGGCTGGGCGCGGTGGCTCATGCCTATAATCTGACACTCTGGGAGGCCGAGGTGGGCGGATCACGAGGTTAGGAGTTCCAGATCAGCCTTGCCAAAATAGTGAAACCCCGTCTCTACAAAAAATACAAAAATTAGCCAGGTGTGGTGGCACACGCCTGTAGTCACAGCTACTGGGGAGGCTGAGGCAGGAGAATCACTTGAACCCAGGAGGCAAAGGCTGCAGTGAGCAGAGACCGTGCCACTGCACTCCAGCCTGGGCAACAGAGCGAGATTCTATCTCAAAAATAAATAAATAAATAAAAGATAAAAACATTTGGGGGGAAGGGACTTTGAGAATATCAATCTACATTTTAAAAAGACTTAGGGTTTTTTTTTTTCATAAGTTTGTAACTATTTTTAATGGATTTTTTTTTTTTTTTTTTTTTTTTTGAGAGTGGGTCTTGCTTTACCAGCCTGGCTGGAGTAGAGTGGCATGATCATAACTCACTGCAGCCTCCACCTCCTGGGTTCAAGTGATTCGCCCACCTCAGCCTTCTGAGTAGCTGGGATTACAGGCATGCACCACCACGCCTGGCTAATTTTTGTATTTTTTGTAGAGACAGGGTATCACCCTGTTGCCCAGGCTGGTCTTGAACTCTTGGGTTCAAGAGATCTGCCCGCCTCAGCCTCCCAAAGTGCTGGGATTACAGGTGTGTGCCATTGAGCCTGACCAAAAAAGACATATCTTTTGACCCTTTTTTAGGAATCATGCATATTTTTAGAATTTATCAGAAATATCACCTTTACAATGATGTTTATTTGTCTGTAACTACAAAGGACTGGATACAATCGAAATGGCCATAATGCATGGCTAAATATATGAAAGATCCTTATATCCTAAAATAGTTAAAAAAAATTAATGAGGTAGAATTACATACGCTGATATAGAAGAATTTCCAAAATGTAAGGAAAAATAACTGTAGAGCAACACATATAGTATAATTTCATTTATGTTTTAAAAAGAAAAAACACCAGCCTGGGCAACATGGTGAGACCCCTCTCTCTACAAAAAATATAAAATTTGCCAAGCATAGTGACGTACACCAGTAGTCCCAGCTACTGGGGAGGCTGAAGTGAGGGATCGCTTGAGCCTGTGAGGTCTAGGCTGCAGTGAGCTGTGATCACACCACTATACTCCATCCTGAGTGACAGAGCAAGACTCTGTCTCAAAAAAATAAAGAGAAAAGAAAATAAAAAGAAAAAATACCAAAAAACAGGTTTATATGTTTGTACATAAGAAGTTTGTTTTGTTTTGTTTGTTTGTTTGTTTGTTTGTTTTGAGACAGAGTTTTGCTCTTGTTGCCCAAGCTGGAGTGCAATAGCACAATCTCCGTTCACTGCAACCTCCACCTCCCAGGTTCGAGAAATTCTCCTGCCTCAGCCTCCTAAGTAGCTGGAATTACAGGTGTGCCCCACCACGCTTGACTAATTTTTTGTATTTTTATAGAAACAAGGTTTCACCATGTTAGCCAGGCTGATCTTGAACTCCTGACCCCAGGTGATCCGCCCGTCTAAGCCTCCCAAAGTGCTGGGATTATATGCGTGAGCTACTGAGCCCAGCCAGAAGAAATTATCAATAATGGTTAATTATGGAGAATGCCAAAAGGAGACACCTTTCTTTCTTTCTTTGAGATGGAGTTTCACTCTTGTCACCCACACTGGAGTACAATGGCATGATCTCTGCTTACTGCAACCTCCGTTTCCTGGGTTCAAGCGATTCTCCTGCCTCAGCCTCCCCAGTAGCTGGGATTACAGGCGCCCACTACCACGCCCAGCTAACTTTTTTGTATTTTTAGTAAAGACGGAGTTTCATCATGTTGGCTAGGCTGGTCTTGAACTCCTGACCTCAGGTGATCCGCCCACCTCAGCCTCCCACAGTGCTGGGACTACAGGTGTGAGCCACTGTGCATGGCCAAGGAGACTCCTTTCTACTTATAAGCCTTCTGTATTATTTAAAAACTTTGAAAATAAATTTCTGTGTGTGTGTGTGTGTGTGTGTGGTAAAACATACATAACAAACAACCTTTATCATTGCAACCATTGTTAAGTCTATAGTTCAGTAACATTAAGTACATTCACACTGTGCAATCATCACTACCATCTATCCCCAGAGTTTGTTTCATTATTTGAAATTTGATTTTTTTTTTTTTGAGACGTAGTGTTGCCCTGTCCGCCCAGGCTGGAGTGCAGTGGCGCGATCTTGGCTCACTGCAAGCTCCACCTCCTGGGTTCACACCATTCTCCCGCCTCAGCCTCCTGAGTAGGTGGGACTACAGGTGCCCACCCGGCTAATTTTGTTTTTGTATTTTTAGTAGAGACGGGGTTTCACTTGTTAGCCAGGATGGTCTCGATCTCCTGACCTTGTGATCCACCTGGCTCGGTTTCCCAAAGTGCTGGGATCATAGGCGTGAGCCACCGCACCCGGCCTTGTCTTTTTATTTGAGACGGAGTCTTGCTCTGTCGCCCAGGCTGGAGTGCAGTGGCACTATCTCAGCTCACTGCAACCTTCACCTCCAAGGTTCAAGTGATTCTCCTGCAATGTACTGCTCTACAGTTTTTGTTGTAATTCTTTTTTGTTCAGTTTCCCCCAGAATTTATTATTACAAAGATTTTTGAAATTATATGAACAATGATGAGAAACATTGACAGAAAAAGATCAGATTGTTTTATACTAACAATGATAATGTCTTGCTCAATTAAAAAATTAACCCCATTGATCTTCATTTAATTTTTATCATCTTATTTTATTTTTACAACCAAAATTGTTTAAAAACATTTTTTTTTAGACTGGACATGGTGACTCACATCTGTAGTGCCAGCACTTTGGGAGGCTGAGGCAGGTGGATCACCTGAGGTCAGGAGTTCAAAACCAGGCCAGCCAACATGGTGAAACCCTGTCTCTATTAAAAATACAAAAAATTAGCCAGGTGTGGTGGCAGACACCTGTAATCCCAGCTACTGGGGAAGCTGAGGCAGGAGAATCACTTGAACCTGGGAGTCAGAGGCTATGGTGAGCTGAGATCAGGCCATTGCACTTCAGCCTGGGCAACAAGAGTGAAACTCCATTTCAAAAAAAAAAAAAAAAAAAAAAATTTAAATTTAGCATGAACTAAAATCTATTTGCCATTCCTGGATAGGGCTTTAAATTTTGCTCCTCTTCTATTCTGGAAACCCAGGAATAGCAAATAGACAATGACCACAAATAGTTTTGTCCCAGAAACAAAGAATATTAGCATGAATCCAAACTGGATCGCTAAATGTTTCGTTTCCTATCCAGCCAAATAATTCTATATGCTTGATACTAGAGTAAGTAAAAGATGTATCTGAGACCCACTGAGTAACTGCAAGGGGAAAAAAATTAATATACAGTAGAGAAACAGGACAACATCTTGACCAGATGATAAAAATTAACATCACCAATGAGATGCAGGTGGATAACATGTGCCATCATCAGATGTGATATCCTTAGAACACAAAATCACTTACATATTTTTCCATCAGGGAATGAAGAGCCTGCATCTAATCAAAAGTTAATCGGAAAAAAAAAAGTTAATAGGAGACAAATCCAAAATTGGGAACCATCTATTAAAAGAGGGGATGAGGGTGGGCACAGTGGCTCATGCCTGTAATCCCAGCACTTTGGGAGGCTGAGGCGGGTGGATCATAAGGTCAGGAGTTTGAGACCAGCCTGGCCAATATGGTGAAACCTCATCTCTACTAAAAATACAAAAATTAGCTGCGTGTGGTGGCACATGCCTGTAGTCCCAGCTACACAGGAAGCGGAGGTTGCGATGAGCTGAGATTGCACCACTGCATTCCAGCCTGGGCAACAGAGTGAGACTCTGTCCCCAAAAAAAAAAAAAAAAAAAAAAGGCTGAGGCAAGAGCATCACTTGAAGTCAGGACTTTGAGACAAGCCTGAGCAACATAGTGAGACCTTGTCTCTATAAAAATATTTTTAAATATCAGTCAGGCATGGTGGCACATGATTGTAGTCTCAGCTACTTGGGAGGCTGAAGCAGGAGGATCATTTGAGCTGAGGAGTTTGAGGCTGTAGTGAGGTAAAAAGGTGCCACTGTACTCGAGGCCTGGGCAGAGCAAGACCTAGTCTCTAAAAAAAATTTTTTTAATTAAAGAAAGGGACAAAGTGATTGTGGATTATATTCCTCCAAAATGGTAATGTCATAAAAGAAAAAGAAAGGCTGTGGAAATGTTCCTAATTAAAGAAGAATAAATACACATGATAAGCAAATGCAATATTTGATCCTTAATTAGAAATTGTACTTCCAGAAAAAAAAAAATGCTATAAAGAACATTATTGAATCAACTAACAAAACTAGAACAGAGATACCTGGTTAGATAAAATTATTTTACTAGTGTTAATTTTGCTGAAGTTGGTAACTGTACTGTAGTTATTTAAAGAAATACACAGTGAAGTATTTTGGGGTAAAAGGCTATAAATGTATGCTACTTAGATTGAAATGGTTGAGGAAAAAAAGAGGAAGGTCTAGCCGGGAGCGTTGGCTCACGCCTATAATCCCAGTATTTAGGGAGGCCGAGGCAGGTGGATCACCTGAGGTCGGGAGTTCGAGACCAGCCCGACCAACATGGAGAAACCCTGTCTCTACTAAAATTACAAAATTATCCAGGCGTGGTGGCACATGCCTGTAATCCCAGCTACTCGGGAGGCTGAGGCAGGAGAATCGCTTGAACCCGGGAGGCAGAGGTTGTGGTGAGCCAAGATCGCACCATTGCACTCTAGCCTGGGCAACAAGGGCGAAACTCCGTCTCAAAAAAAAAAAAGAAGAGAGACAGATCTATATATTGAAGAAAGAAAAATCAAATGAGAAAGCAAAAGGGGTAAAATGTCAATAACAGGTGACTCTGAGTCAAGGATATATGGGTATTATCCTTTTCTTATTTTTGCAACTTTTCTGTAAGCCTAAAATTATTTTCAAATTTTAAAAAATTGATTTTAAAAGGTATAGCTAAAGATTTAACACAGAGGTTTCTAGCAGAATTTGTGAAAGGCAGAGAAAGAATATGAAAATTGGGAAAGGATTATCTATGTTATAACAAACTTAGAATTAAATGAAGTCACACAGTGGCTCACGTCTGTAATGCTATAGCACTTTGGGAGGCTGAGGTGGGCAGATCACTTGAGGTCAGGAGTTCGAGAACAGCCTGAGCAACATGGTGAAACCCCATCTCTACTAAAACAAATACAAAAAATTAGCCGGGCTTAGAGGTGTGTGTCTGTAATCCCAGATACTTGGGAGGCTGAGGCATGAGAATCATTTGAACCCAGGAGGCAGAGATTGCAGTAAGCCAAGACTGCACCACTGCATTCCAGCCTGGCTGGCACAGTGAGACTCTGTCTCAAAAATAAATAAATAAATAAATACATAAATTAAAATAAAAATTAAATGAAGTCAAATGATTTCAAAACAAGAGAAAACTGATTCTAAAATTTAGAGCTTATATAACATTTAAAAATATGAAAGAGGTTTACCTTAATTTAGCTGAACGTAGTATTCTGGTAAGTGAAACACAGTTGCCTTCCATGATACCCTTTCCAACCGTGGGAATAATGCTTTTGCGGCATGCAACGTATAATGAACATGCCAACCAGTGTGTAACTTCTCCCTGGCAAGCAAAAGACAAAACAGATACAATATTATGTTAAAACACTTTAATTCTGGAAATAAGAGATGTAGAATTATCTGGTCTCAGTTTTCCTTATGTAGATAAAAGGCCAGAGAAGTGAAGATATTTGCCCAAGGTCACAAAGCTGCTAGCTGCAGTAATGGGTATAAAACTCCTTACTCTTAGTTCTGTGCTTTTACAACTATAACATGATAAATTAATATTAATCTAAAGATAAAAGCCTGACTTGGTGGCTCACGTTTATAATCCCAGTAACTCGGGAGTCTGAGGTGGAAGTATCACTTGAGGCCAGGAGTTCAAGACTAGCCAGGGCAACATAGTGAGACTCTGACTCTAAAAACGAAAATAAAAAAATTAACCAGGCATGGTGGTGCTTGCTTGCAGTCCTAGCTACTTGGGTGGCTGAGGTAAGAGGATCGCTTAAGCTCAGGAGTGCAAGACTGCAGTGAGCTATGTTTGTGCCACTACATTCCAAGACAGGTAACTGAGCAAGATCCTGTCTCTTAAAAAAAAAAAAAAAAAAAAAAAGATAACTCTTTCACTTTCACCTACACTCCAAATCTAATACAGGCATATGCCACATAACAACATTTTGGTCAACGCTGGACCACATATACAATGGTGGTCACTTAAGATTATAATACTGGCCAGGCGCGGTGGTTCATGCCTGGGAGGCTGGTGCGGGTGAATCACTTGAGGTCAGGACTTCAAGACCAGCCTGGCCAAAATGGCAAAACTCTGTCTCTACTAAAAATGCAAAAAATTAGCTGGGTGTAATGGCACACACCTGTAGTCCCACCTACTCGGGAGGCTGAGGCAGCAGAATAGCTTGAACCTGGGAGGCAGAGGTTGCAGTGAGCAGAGATCGTGCCACTGCACTCTAGCCTAGGCAACACAGGGACACTCCGTCACAAAAAAAAAAAAAAAAAAGGATTATAATACTGTATGTTCTAACTGTTCTATATATTTAAAAAATTATAACTTACTGCACCCCTTTTATGTTTAGATACATACACACTTACCATTACAGTTGCCTACAGTATTCAGTATAGAAACATGCTGAACAAATTTGCAGCCCAAGAGCAACAGGCTACATTACTCAGCCTAGGTGTGTAGTAGACTATACTATCTAGGTTTGCATAAGTATACTCTGTGAAGTTCACACAACAAAATCACCTAATGTTGCATTTCTTAGACCATGTCCCTGTCATTAAGTGAAGCATGTCTGAATTACCAGAAGAGTTCTTCTAAAATTTGTCAGCATGACTTCCTTGATTTTAAGAAAGGGACTTGATGATCCTGAAGTTTCTTTCTACCATTTTTGCTTTATGTTTCTCTTTAACTAGTCTGGCAGGGAAAGGCAAGAACAGAGTAAAAAGTTGGCAAGGGAGTCACACATGAAAAACTAACACTAGGCTGGGCGCCGTGGCTCATGCCTGTAATCCCAGCACTTTGGGAGGCCAAGGTGGGCGGATCACGAGGTCAGGAGATCGAGACCATCCTGGCTAACACGGTGAAACCCCATCTCTGCTAAAAATACAACAAATGAGCCGGGCATGGTGGCGGGCGCCTGTAGTCCAACTACTCAGAAGGCTGAGGCAGGAGAATGGCAGGAGAAACCCAGGACGCGGAGCTTGCAGTGAGCCGAGATCGCGCCACTACACTCCAGCCTGAATGACAGAGCGAGACCCTGTCTCAAAAAAAAAAAAAAAAAAAAAAGAAAAAAAAATTAATACTAATCTTGTGCAACATAAGGGAGACTGTCATTTTTGTGAGGTAAAAATTTGGGGAATTATTTACTCCAAAACATGTCATCTTTAAAATACAGTCATATGCATTGCTTAATGAAAGGGATATATTCTGAGAAATGCAACATTAGGCAATTTTGTTGTGCAAACATAGCATAGGCTACTAAACCTAGGCTATATGGTATGCTTATTGTTTCTAGGCTACAAACCTGTGGAAAATGTTACTATACTGAATACTGTTGGCAAATGTAACACAATAATAATTACTTGTGTATCTAAACACAGAGAACATATAGTAAAAATAAAGTATGTGTGGTCCATCACCAACTGAAATGTTCTGCAGCATATGACCGTAGTAAGCATGGCTCTCCATATTTGTAGATATCTCAATTTACAATGCCACAAAAAGGTGACATTTGGGAATTCAACAATTTTCTACATTAAACTTCAGACATCTCCAAGCTACAGTCAGTTCATGACTTCATTGCTGAAATACAATAGGTGAAGTTTAAGGATTAAGAATTACGGATAGGCTGGTGTGGCGCCTCATGCCTGTAATCCTAGCACTTTGAGAGGCCGAGGCAGGTGGATCACCTGAAGTCAGGAGTTCGAGAGCAGCCTGGCCAACACAGTGAAACCCCGTCTCCACTAAAAAATACAAAAATTAGCCAGGCATGGTGGCGCATGCCTGTAATCCCAGCTTCTTGGGAGGCTGAGGAAGGAGAATCACTTGAACCTGGGAGGTGGGGGTTGCAGTGAGCTGAGATTGCACCTCCAGCCTGCACGACGGGAGTGAGACCCCCATCAAAAAAAAAAAAAAAAAAAATTACACATAAAGACCAGGCACAGTGGCTCATGCTCGTAATCCCAGCACTTTGGGAGGCTGAGACAGAGGATTGCTTGAGCTCAGAATTTCAAGATCAGCCTAGGAAACATAGTGAGACCCGCATCTGTACAAAAGAGGAAAAAATTAGCTGGGCATGTGGCACATGCCTGTAGTTACAGCTACTTAGGGAAGTGAGATGGGAGGATCATTTGAGCCCAGAAGGTTAAGGCTGCAGTGAGCTGTGACTGACCCATTGGACTCCGGCAAGGGTAAAAGAACGAGACCCTATCTCAAAAAAAAAAAAAAAAAAAGAATTACAGATGTAAATCTCATAGCACAACACAATAGTGTTCTTATACACTGTTCCACAGACTCTCTTTAAGACCAAACCCTAGAAGGATAAAAAGATTGATAAAAAGATTTCTTACAATAATCTGAAAGGGGTAGGTAGAAATGGGTGGCCATCAATAAACCCAATGTTCCTACCCTGAAGGAATTTTTTATTTTCTCAAAGCACTAAATGAGGCAGGTAAGCTTAAGGATGAATATTTTTATAAGCTTTGATTCATGAATTGCTTGGGAATAGGGTCTGGTCATGGTGGCCTACGCATGTAGTCCTAGCACTTTGGGAAGCTGATGTGGGTGGACTGCTTGAGTTCAGGGGTTCAAGACTAGCTTGGGTAACACGGCAAAACCCCATCTCTACAAAATACAAAAAATTAGCAGGACGTGGTGGTATGCGCCTATAGTCCCAGCTACTCTGGAGGCTGAGATGGGAGAAGTGCTTAAGACACTTTTTTCTCTCAAAAAAGAAAAAGAGAAAGAGTTGTTTGGGAATAACATCTAAGTACTATAGAGCCTTTGGATACAGGCTACTAAATGAAAATTCTAGCAAGATGGTGAAAATATAAGTCCTAAAATTATTGTTTCGATTTTTTTTTTTTAGGCATTAAAGAATACACTGATTTTTATTTTACTTTTTAAAACAGGGTCTCACTCTGTTGCCCCAGGCTGGAGTGCAGTGGTGCTATCAGGGCCACTGCAGCCTCGACTTCCCAGGAATCAGGGCCACTGCGGTCTCAACCTCCCAGGCTCAAACAATCCCCCCACCTTAGCCTCTGGAGTAGCTGGGACTAAAGGCACATGCGACCACACCCAGCTAATTTTTGTAGAGATGGGAGCCCAAGCTGGTCTCAAACCCCTGGGCTCAAGTGATCTACCTGCCTCTGCCTCCCAAAATGTTGGGATAACAGGTGTGAGCCACCATGCCCAGTCTATTTTATTTTTTGTAGCAATAGGGTCTCACTATGTTGTCCAGGCTGGTCTTAAACTCCTGGGCTCAAGTGATCCTCCTGCCTCAGCCTCCCAAAGTGCTGGGATTATAGGCGTGAGCCACTGTGCCTCGCCTGATTTTCTTTCCTTAAAAAAGTCAACTATTTTATTCCATGAGAATAAAATGGAATACAATTATATTTGATAAAATCCTATTTCATAAAAATTCTATGAATTCTATGATATCAGAAACTGTTTTTTTTTTTTTTTGCATTTCTAGGGCCTACTTACCAGGCCCTAGAAATGCAAAAAAAGGCTTCTGATCTCACAGAACTTCACATCTGGAGCTAAGAAGAGGAACAGATACTATTATTTATAATTGTTGAGATATAGAAGCTATAAGAAGAATTGAAAAAGCGTTGTAGGAGAATACAGTGCAGTGAAAAACTGATTTTGACTAGAGTTTAGGGAAGGCCTCACAAAAGGAGACAAAATTTGTAAGTCACTAAAAATGTAAGCAGGAGTTTGTCAGGTAGACTAGAGAGAGGTACGGATTGGAGAAAGACTTCTTAGGAAGTATCTGAGATATATGAAAATGACTACTCCAAATGCCTTTAACGAAAATTGATTTTAAAAAAAGGGGAAAATACAACACTGGATAGAATAAACACAAAATTTCAGTTCATATATTTGTGCTTTCTAAAGCAAGCATTGGGCTGGGCACGGTGGCTCATGCCTGTAATCCCAATCCTCTGGGAGGCTGCGGCACAAGAATCACTTAAGGCCAGTTCAAGACCAGCTTGGGCAACATAGTCAGATACTATCTCTACAAAAAGTTGAAAAAATTAGCTGAGTACGTTGGCGCATGCCTGTAGTCCCAGCTACTGGGGAGGCTGAAACAGGAAGATCACTGGAGCCCAGGAGTTTGAGTTTACAGTGAGCTACAATTGCACCACTGCATTCCAGGCCTGGTCAAAAGAGCAAGACTCTGTTTCTTTTCTTTTCTTTCTTTCTTTTTTTTTTTTTTGAGATGGAGTTTCACTCTTGTTGTGCAGGGTGGAGTGCAATGGCGCGATCTCGGCTCACTGCAACCTCTACCTCCCAGGTTCAAGTGATTCTCCTGCCTCAGCCTCCCCAGTAGCTGGAATTACAGGTGCATGTCAACATGCCCGGCTAATTTTATATTTTTAGTAGAGACGGGGTTTCACCATGCTGGCCAGGCTGGTCTTGGACCTAAGAAGATCTGCTCACTTCGGCCTCCCAAAGTGCTGCGATTACAGACGTGAGACACCGTGTGCCCAGCCAAGACCCTGTTTCTAAGGAAGAAAAAAAGAAAGAAAGAAAAAATAATAATAAATAAATAAAGCAAACATTGAAGATGTCCTATTCAACTCTGCCTAACTAGAGATTTAGGTCTCAACCTTTCCTGGTGTTGGGGGTGAGGGGAAAGATTCCAGGCAGAGGGAGTGGCATGGATATACCACAAAACTGGGAACAAGCTTGTCATATTCAAGAATCTGAAACAGGTGCACACCTTGACTGTAGTTTGACACAGTAAATACTTATTCAATGACAGATGGTGTGACCTTCGGCAAGAGAGACCAAATGAGACCTAGGATGTCAGAAATGCTTTTTCAGGCTTTCAAAAATCAATCTGTTTTCAATTGAGAGGCCATTCATTCTAATCTTTCCGTCTTGTTTTTTTTTTTGAGACGGAGTCTCGCTCTGTGGCCCAGGCTGGAGTGCAGTGGCGCGATCTCGGCTCACTGCAAGCCCCGCCTCCCGGGTTCACGCCATTTTCCTGTCTCAGCCTCCTGAGTAGCTGGGACTACAGGTGCCCGCCACCACGCCCGGCTAATTCTTTGTATTTTCAGTAAAGACGGGGTTTCACTGTGTTAGCCAGGATGGTCTCAATCTCCTGACCTCATGATCCGCCCGCCTCGGCCTCCCAAAGAGATGGGATTACAAGCGTGAGCCACCGTGTCCGGCTAATCTCCCTTACTTTCTTACTCTTCCCACAGCTTTCCAGTCATGCCACCCATGGATGTGGACCATTGTCCTTTACCCAGTCTATCCAGTCTGGAAGACTTTTTCAGGTACTTTTCCTTCATATATAGGCACACAGTCAACACATATCCAACTCTATGCCTTTGAACCCAGCAATTATTTCACTGGGTGGTGAGTCAGTGGTGCATCCTGGGAGTGGGTCCAGCGCCCTTGGCACATGAAAGCCTTTGAACATGGGGCCAGTGGAGTGCTACATGAAATACACTCCATCACAATTCTGTCTACACTGGACTTACGCTCATCTTTCTCTTTTTAGATAGAGTCTTGCTCTGTCGCCTAGGCTGGAGTGCAGTGGTGTGATCTCTGCTCATTGCAGCCTATGCCTCCTAGGTTCAAGCAATTCCCCTGCCTCAGCCTTCTGAGTAGCTGGGATTACAGGCAGGCGCCAACATACCCAGCTAATTTTGTACTTTTTAGTAGAGACAGGGTTTCGCCATGTTGCCCAGGTTGGTCTCAAACTCCTGGCTTCAAGTGATCGGCCCGCTTTGGCCTCCCAAAGTGCTGGGATTACAGGCGTGAGCCACCACGCCCAGCCTGGGTTTCTGTATTAGAATAACCCTGGGCAAGACAACCTTCTGAGCCTTGCCATTATCACTTGGAAAGCAGGTCTAATACTCATCGTCATGCCATGTTCACAGGGCTGTTGTGAGGATAAAATGCAAGAATGATGGGGGAAAAAATCGAGTAATTATAACTGGCATTTGTTTTATTCAGAGCTAGACACTGATGCAAAGCATCAGGACGATGCTCTGATGGAGGAGGAAACGCAGGGCTGGGATCAGCTTCGTATGCACACTGGCTTTGATCAAACTGCTGCACAGCAACCAGCAGCTCCACCGTGATGAAGCAGAGGGTGTAGGTTAAACGGCTCAGACCCTGGGTCTGGCTCCATCTCTACCCGTGTGACCTTGGGCCTGTAGCTTAACCTGTCTGGGGATCCGCTTCCTCTTGCGTGGAACGGGGATCACAGAAGAGGTTCAGACGGAACTGAGAGGGTCCATTTAAAGCTCTGGCCAGTGGTGTCTTGGCATGCAATTCATTTTCACTTTACCATTATATTTGTTCTTACCGATTTAAGGGCACCACCATGACGTTTGTGGCGCTTAGCGGGGTAAAGTGTGATCAGGAAGCCTGGGGTTTGAGTGGCGCAGGGCCTAGGCCGCTCCTTTCCTGGGCTTCAGTTTCCCGCCTCAAAATGATGGGCGGATTCGCTGAGCAACCCCCACCCTCCCGCCCCTCGGCGCCTGGCTGCGCAGCGACCCTCCTAGGTGGGGAAACTCCCACCACCCCATAGGCCGGGGAAGGGGCGGGGCAGGGGTGGGGCCTGATGAGGGTAGGGTCCGGCCGCCCCACCTGCTGCCGCTCACCTCCAGGCTGTAGTTGCCTCGGATGGCAGTAAAGTCGTCCAGGGCTTCGGCCGCGCTCCCCTCGTCCAGGTTCAGCTCCTGGCACAGGGCCTGTAGCGCCTCCCCAGCTGCGGCGACCACCGCCGCCCCCTCAGCGTGGGACTCGTCCTCGAACATCTCTTCAGGCCCCGCGGGCGGCGCGCCACGGCCCCCGACTTCTTTCTCCCTCCCAGGCGCGCTACCCACAACCACCTGCGCCAAAGCGCGCGAAAACTTGCAGTTGCGGGGATGCCTCGTCATCCACCGTCTGCCTTCGCTTTGCTCCTCAAAAAAAGTCCGTTTTTCCTCCGGAGCTCTTAGCCGTCCCTCCCCGGAAATGTGATAAGAAGACGGACCTCAGATTCTGAAATACCCGGCCTTAGCCCTTGGCTGGTCGCGGGGGGCCGAGCCGGCGGGACAAAAAAAAGAGCGGAGGGATCCTCAGCCTGAGCGCAGAGCCTGCTGGGAGGTGTAGTCCATCTCCTGGGAGATGAAGCCGGCGGCCTCCACCTGTTTTCCTGGTTAGGCTCTTGGGTTTTTGGGCAGGCCTAGGCTGCCTACTGCGAGGTGGCCTCGTGCAGTGTAGTGAGATGCCTCCTCTATCCACGGGCCCTGGGTTTGTCACTGTCTCAGGGCGCCAAACATAATCTGACTGAGCTATACCCCTTGAGTTAGGAGATGGAGAGGCTGGAAGAGAAAAAAAAATAGCCCCTGGACGAAGAAGGGCCTCCTGGGACTCTCCCCAAAGTCCCAGTGCCCAGTGAGCAGTTCCCTAAATGACGGAGGGGAAGGACTGCTGAGGGATATTAGAAGACGGATCCTCATCTTATGTTAGTCACTAAAAGAGGCGGGGAGAGAAGACGGCAGTAATGGGGCAACAGAATAGGGTCTGGAGGCAGGGAACCTATGGCTGTTTCACGTGACTTCCTAGAACTAAATTGAAAGGAAAACCCCAACTTTCCACGCCTAAGTAACGAAAGAACCAGAGGCTATTCCCTTGGACCTTTTCTGCATGGCAGATGGGAAATTGGCCCTCCGCAAGAAATCACACTGAGCGCCTTCCAGTCTTCATTTGCAACCTTGTAACTTCACTCCAGCCTCTGAATGGTTGTGAGAGGTGACAATGTGCTAGCAGCCCTCACTCTCAGCGCCTCCTCGGCCTCAGCGTCCACTCTGGCGGCGCTTGAGGACCCCTTCAGCCCGCCGTGCCACTGTGGGAGCCCCTCTCTGGGCTGGCTGAGGCCGGAGCCGGCTCCCTCTGCTTGCGGGGAGGTGTGGAGGGAGAGGTGCGGGCGGGAACCGGGGCTGCGCCCGGGGCTCGCGGGCCAGTGTAAGTTCCGGGGGCCGCGGGCTGGGGCTCGGCGGGCCCCGCACACGGAGCGGCCAGCCGGCGCCGCCGGCCCAGGGCAGTGAGGCGCTTAGCACCCAGGCCAGCAGCTGCGGAGGTTGACCGGGTCCCCCAGCAGTGCCGGCACGCCAGCGCCGCACTCAAATTGTTGCTGGGCCTTAGCTGCCTCCCAGCGGGGGAGGGCTAGGGACCTGCAGCCCGCCATGTCTGAGCTCCACCCCCTGCGGTGGGCTCCCGCGTGGCCTGAGCCTCCCGGACAGGAGCCGTCCCCTGCTCCGTGGCGCCCGGTCCCATTGACCGCCCAAGGACTGAGGAGTGCAGGCGGGGCTCTGGACTGGCGGGCAGCTCCGCCTGCAGCCCGGGTGCAGGATCCACTAGGTGAAGCCAGCTAGGCTCCTGAGCAGGATGGGGACTTGGAGAACTTTTATGGCTAGAGGATCGTAAATACACCAATCAACACTCTGTGTCTAGCTCAAGGTTTGTAAATACACCAATTGATAATCTGTATCTAGCTACTTCAGTGTCTAGCTAACCTAGTGGGGACTTGGAGAACTTTTCCATCTAGCACTCTGTGCCTAGCTCAAGGATTGTAAATGCACCAATCAGCACTCTGTCAAAACGGACCAATCAGTTCTCTGTAAATTGGACCAATCAGCAGGATGTGGGTGGGGTCAGATAAGAGAATAAAAGCAGGCTGCCCCAGCCAGCAGTGGCAAGCGGTTTGGGGTTCCATGCTGTGGATGCTTTGTTCTTTCACTCTTTGCAATAAATCTTGATGCTGCTCAGTTTTTGGGTCCACGCTGCCTTTATGAGCTGTAACACTCACTGCAAAGGTCTGCAACTTCACTCCTGAAGCCAACGAGACCATGAACCCACTGGGAAGAACTAACAACTCCAGACGCGCTGCCTTTAAGAGCTGTAACACTCACCAGGAAGCAGCTTCACTCCTGACAGCGAGACAACAAACCCACCAGAAGGAAGAAGCTCCAGACACATCTGAACGTCTGAATAAACAAACTCTGGACACACCATCTTTAAGAACTGTAACACCGAGGGTCCGCTGCTTCATTCTTGAAGTCAGTGAGACCAAGAACCCACTAATTCTGGACACAGTTGCTGTCCACAACCAATCAGACTGATGGCGGGAGAGTCTTTGTTTGCCTAATAGTATACTTTTGTAACTTCACCCTGGCCTCTGATTGGTTGCTTTCTGCAACCACTCAGACTGATTGTGGGCTACCACTTCAGTTACATTGAGTAAGCATAAAGTGACCAATGGGAAACTTCTAGGGGATATTTGGACCCAAGAAGATTCTGTATCTGGGCCCTTGGGCTGCTGTGTGGGTCTGCTTCCCCACTGTGGAGTGTACTTTTGTTTTCAAGAAATCGCTGTGTTCGTTCTTTTGTTGTTTCATTCTTTATTTGCTTTGCCTGTAATCTCAGTACTTTGAGAGGCCGAGGCAGATGGATCACTGGAGGCCAGGAGTTCGAGACCAGCCAGGCCAACAAGGCAAAACCCCGTCACTACTAAAAATATAAAAATTAGCTGGGCGGGTGGGTGCACCTGTGTAATCCCAGCAACCTGGGCAACTGAGACATAAGAATTGAGAATTGCTTGAACCAGGGAGGCAGAGGCTGTAGTAAGCCAAGTTTGCACCACTGCACTCCAGTCTGGGTAACAGAGTGAGACTCTGTCTCAAAAACAACCAACCAACCAGCTAAGGACACATCTGTCAAACCCAGCCTCACCTACTTGCATTTAAAAAAACCCAAAATCAATATGCTCTTCCTTATACTGATTTTATTTTTTCTGATTATCCCAGGGCATGCCCATGTAACCCAAAATTGAGCTTTTCTGAATAGAAAATAACGTATGGCAGGCCGGGCGTGGTGGCTCACGCCTGTAATCCCAGCACTTTGGGAGGCTGAGGCGGGCGGGTCACCAGGTCAAGAGATCGAGATCATCCTGGCCAATATGGTGAAACACTGTCTCTACTAAAAATACAATAATTAGCTGGGCATGGTGGCAGGCGCTTGTAATCCCAGCTACTTGGCAGGCTGAGGTAGAAGAATAGCTGGAACCCAGGAGGCGGAGGTTGCAGTGAGCCGAGATCATGCCACTGCACTCCAGCCTGGTGACAGAGAAAGAAAGAAAAAGAAAATAAAGTATGGGTAGTGAAATAGATTTACTGTGCCCTTCATTTTTGATTCAGATACATATGAAGGTTGTTTCTATTTTCATCCCATTGTGTGATAGCCTCTATGATTAGCCTCCCTGTTGTGGTTTAATATTTCAGAGTTCTCCCAAAGCATGTGGTTGGAGCCTGATTATGACCTTTAAGATGAAAAAGATTATAGTGTGCACCTTTCCAAATGTAATTCAAAATATACGCAATTCTAAATCACAAAGTAAGTGTAATAAAGTACAAGAAAGTTCTAATTAATTTTCCCAAGATGTCTCTTTCATTTTGAAATTCTTAGTTTTTTTTTTCCTTTTTTGTCTTCCAGCTTTGCTATGCCCTAAGCAGAAAATCAGTCTGCACTTGCCCCTCTTAGGACAAACTGCTTGTCTAACCTTCTAACTATTTTTTTTTTTTTTTTTTTAAGCAGTTGATAGTTGTGGGGCAGGGGCAAGACCTGACCTCACCATTTTTTTTTCTTTTTTTTTTTAGACAGTCTCACTCTGTCACCCAGGCTGTAGTGCAGTGGCAAGATCTCAGCTTACTGCAACTTCTGCCTCCCGAGTTCAAGCAATTCTCCTTCCTCAGCCCCCCGAGTAACTGGGACTACAGGCGCATGCCACCACATCTGGCTTTTTTCTTTTTTGTTTTCATTTTTAGTAGAGATGGGGTTTCACCATGATGGCCAGGCTGGTCTTGAACTCCTGACCCCAGGAGATCCACCCACCTCAGCCTCCCAAAATGCTGGGATTATAGGTGTGAGTCACCATGCCTGGCTGGACCTCACCATTCTTTTTTTTTTGAGACGGAGTCTCACTCTGTCGCCCAGGTTGGAGTGCAGTGGCATGATCTCTGCTCACTGCAAGCTCCACATCCTGGGTTCACGCCATTCTCCTGCCTCAGCTTCCCGAGTAGCTGGGACTACAGGCGTCCGCCACCACGCCCGGCTAATTTTTTTTTTGTATTTTTAGTAGAGATGGGGTTTCACCGTGTTAGCCAGGATGGTCTCCATCTCCTGACCTCGTGATCCGCCCACCTCGGCCTCCCAAAGTGCTGGGATTATAGGTGTGAGCCACAGTGCCCGGCCGACCTCACCATTCTTAATCTTCTTTTTCCTCAGAGGAAAAACTAAAGTGGTGATCTTTAAGCTAGGTCTACACTGTGGAAGTAGTGCATTATAAAGATCAATAAAGCCTTTCTACCCACAAAACAGGGAAAGGATTTGCATACAATCTTAGAAAAGCCATGTAAATGGCTTTTAGATGTGAAAAGATACCCAACTTTCTTTTTCTTTCTTCCTTTCCTTTCTTTCCTTTCTCTGTTTCTTTCTTTCCTTCCTTTCTTCCTCTCTCCCTCCTTCCCTTCCTTCCTTCTTTCTTTACTTCCTCCCTTCCTTCTATTTATTTATTTATTTACTTATTTATTTATTTATTGAGATGAAGTCTCACTCTTGTCACCCAGGCTGGAGTGCGATGGTGCAATCTCGGCTCATTGCAACTTCCACCTCCTGGTTTCAAGCAATTCTCCTGCCTCAGCCTCCCGAGCAGCTGGGACTACAGGCATGTGCCACCATGCTAGGGTAAATTTTGTAGTTTTTAGTAGAGATGAGGATTCACCATGTTGGCCAGGATGGTCTCAATCTCTTGACCTTGTGATCTGCCCGCCTCGGCCTCCCAAGGTGCTGGGGTTACGGGCGTGAGCCACTGCGCCCGGCCCCAATCTTTCTAATAGGAAAAATATATATATACAAGTTTAAGCCAGTGTAAAACCATATTTTAATCTATTCAATTGTCAAAAATCCAAAAGTTTGAAAATGTTCCAGCGACTCCCCATTTCCTTCAGGGTTAAGCCAAGCTCCTTGTCCTGGCCTACAAGGCACTGAGGGTCTGGTGGTCCCCTGTCTAACTCTGCTTTCATTTGCTACTCTCCCCTTTCTCACCCTCCCCTAGTCATATTTGTGATTCCTTATGGCTACCTTTTTTTCCTTTAATTTGGAAAAATGCAAACTCAATTTTTATTTAGTCATAACCACAATGTTTAAAAAAAGCATTTCATCCACATCACTAACTAAAAGATAATAGCTAAGAATACTTGAACCAGATATCAAAGAATTGGGGGAAATGGGGGCCGGGCATGGTGGCTCATGCCTGTAATCTCAGCATTTTGGGAGGCTGAGGTGGACAGATCACTTGAGGCCAGGAGTTCGAGCCCAGCCTGGCCAAAATGGCAAAACTCTGCCTCTACTAAAAATACAAAAATTAGTTGGGCATGATGATGCTCGCCTGTAGTCCCAGCTACTTGGGAGGCTGAGGCAGGAGGAGAATCACTTGAACCGGGAAGGCAGAGGTTGCAGTAAGCTAAGATTACACCACTACACTCCAGCCTGGGCAACAGAGCGACACGCCATCTCAAAAAAAAAAAAAAAAAAAAAAATTAATGCAATTAACCATTAGATATTTCTATTCTTCACCTGCCGGTTGTTCCATTTCCTTTCTTTTTTTCCCATATCACCTCCAAAATGTCCCTCCATTGCCCTAGATAGCTCAGCTCTGGCTCTCCGTGTATATTCTTCAACCAAACAAGAGCCTGAGAATCAGATTGATGGTGACTATTTCTAATTAGTTCAGTGTGCCTGTTGGGGGTCTCCCACAATTCCACAAGCAACTTATAAAACTGGTCGCCCAGCACAAACTAATCTCTTTTCCCAGAAAATTTCTGCTTGTAAGAAATTTTTCTCCATTTATGCTTAAAGCAGACAGTAGGTACTCAACAAATAATAGTTCCTATCCTAGAGCCATTTGAGGATCTGATATCGGTTATAGGAGAGGGAATCATGAAAATAGAAAAAAGGGGAGAAGGAGTGGAAGACTTGGATATATTTACCATTACACCAATTCAGAGATTTTTTTCTTGCTTGGAGGTTTTTTCCTTTTTTTTTTTAGATGGAGTCTTACACTGTCACCTGGGCTAGAGTGCAGTGGCATGATCTTGGCTCACTGCAACCTCCGCCTCCTGGGTTAAAGTGATTCTTCTGCCTCAGCCTCCTGAGTAGGTGAGACTACAGGCACATGACACCATGCCCTGGTATTTGCATTTTTAGTAGAGACAGGGTTTCGCTATGTTGGCCAGGTTGGTCTCAAACTCCTGACCTCATGATCTGCCTGCCTCGGGCTTCCAAAGTGCTGGGATTATAGGCATGAGCCACTGCACCTGGCCGCTTGGAGGTTTTTAAGGGAAAGGAAAAGGAAGAAGACAGGGCCATAAAGGATTTCACAAAAATACATCATTAAATATGAAACTATTAGAATGGATTGTTGGCCAGGCATGGTAGCTCACATCTGTAATCCCAGCACTTAGGAGGACAAGGTGAGCAGATGACTTAAACTCAGGAATTTGAGACTATCCTGGGAAACACAGCAAATCCCCATCTCTACCAAAAATACAAAAAATTAGCTGGGCATGGTGGCACACACCTGTAGTCCCAGCTATTTGGGAGGCTCAGTGGGGAGAATCACTTGAGCCCAGGAGGCTGAGGTTGCAGTGAGTCATCATCGTGCCACTGCACTCCAGCCTGGGTAAATGAGTGAGACCCTGTCTCAAAAAAAAAAAAAAAAAAAGTTATTTTATTCTTAATATTGTTGGCAATTAAGCAGACATACTAACATTGTAACATTAACATTTATTTAGAATCTCTTTTGAAGCTGTCCTTGACCTGCTTCTCAAGACTGGAATTCTGCTGGGTGCGGTGGTACATGCTTGTAATCTCAGCACTTTGGGAGGCTGACACAGGAGGATGACTTGAGGCCATGAGTTCAAGACTAGCCTACCTGCACAACATAGCAAGATTCTGTCCTACAAAAAAAAAAAAAAAAAGAAAGAAAGAAAAAGAAAAAAAATTAGCTTATTCATCTCTAGCTCTTAGTCCCTGGTGCGAGTCCAGTACAAGGGGGAGGAAGGGGAATTAATAATCACTAAATATGTACTCTGTGCTCAATCTGTGTAATACCTCTTACACATACTCTTTCATTTATTCCTTTCAACAAGCCTTTAGTTAGAAAACACTATCTCCATTTTTTACATGAACCTGCAGTTGAGAAATAATTTTTTTTAATGTTTCCAGAAAGTCAGCTATAATGCTGGCATTTGATCCCAGACCTGCACACTCCGAACTTCATAATATTTCCACTGTATTATTTTGCCTATTCCAAATATAGCTCTATTTACAGAGCAAATAATTGTGCTGATATTTGCTAAGATAGCATGTGCAAGATAAAATCCAGTTTATGATTTAAATGGAGGCAGAAGATGTAGATATAGGCAAACCCTAACATCACCTATATTAGCTCTTGTTTCTGTTTTGCCTTTCCCATCTGACAAAGAACGGTTTGTAGCAGTTAAGGGCTATCTTATTTTCTGAGATGGAGACAACAGCATGAAGGGCCATTTAACAGGTATGGGTGGTTGTATGGGCCTGTAGTTCCAGCTACTTAGTAGGCTGAGGCAGGAGGCCAGGACTTCGAGGTTAGTTGTGATCATGCCACTGCACTTGAACTTGGGTGACAGAGGGAGACCCTATCTCTAAAAGAAATCAAACAAACAAAAAAAAGAGGTGAACTTTTTTTTTTTTTTTTTTTTTTTGAGACAGAGTCTGACTCTCACCCAGGCTGGAATGCAGTGGTGTGACCTTGGCTCATTGCAACCTCTGCCTCCTGGGTTCAAGCGATTCTCCTGCCTCAGCCTCCCAAGTACCTGGGATTACAGGTGCCTGCTACCATGCCTAGCTAAATTTTGTATTTTAAGTAGAGACGGGATTTCATCATGTTGACCAGGCTGGTCTCAAACTCCTGACCTCAAGTGATCTGCTGCCTTGGAGTCCCAAAGTGCTGGGATTATAGGCGTGAGGTACCATGCCCAGCCAAAAACTCTGTAGATTTTTAAACTGTATCTGCAATTTTAAACTAAGAAGTGCCCTCCTCTATATCTTCTTCAAGGTTTTGAAAGCAAAAAACACGTTGGAGGTAATTAAATGGGTAGAGGTGGCTTCATGCTGGCATTGTTTTAAGTCTGAAAAAAGGGGGGCTGGCATCAGTGGCTTCTGTGGTTTCTGAAAGGATTGGTTTTTACCTGATGTTGCTTGCCTTGTGTTTCTAGGCAGAGGACCTGCCCATGAGCTTCTGCAACCAGTTTACTCTCTGCTTAGGTTTTGGTTCGGCCCTCGCCATCTGGACTAGTAACAGAGTCTGGGAGGTGATGATGCACAGCGAGGGCTCAGGGTCACACAGCAGGTCTCTCAGATCTAGCGGCAGGCAAACACAGGTTGGAGGTAAAAGCTCCTGAGATCTATGGAAATGAACGAAGGTCTAGATAGCAAAAAGCTTACATGCCCATAGCAGCTTAGATTACAGGTCCAACTGTCTAAAAGTTTATATATCAGTGAATTGATTCCAATTTTGATCTACAAAACCTACTGGTTTCTGAGTTGCCAAACATTCCACTCTTCTGCAATAATCACATTCCAAGTAGTCTTTCTAAAGTCAAATTATCGGGACCTCCCAAGCCATGTCTAATGTTAATATCTAAGTTCCTGTGTTGGTCCTAGAAGTAACTCTTACGTCACTATCCTCTTTTAATTACAAAAAACAAAACAAAACTTTTAGTTTTTAACGTTTTCTTTTCTTTTTTTTTTTTGAGATGAAGTCTCCTTCTGTTGAGCAGGCTGGAGTGCAGTGACACGATCTCGGCTCACCATGTTTCACCATGTTGGCCAGGCTGGTCTTGAACTCCTGACCTCAAGTGATCCACCCACCCTGGCCTCCCAAAGTGCTGGGATTACAGGTGTGAGCCACTGTGCCAAGCAGTTTTTATGTTTTCATATTGCAAAATAAATACGTGTTCATTGTGCAGAAAATTTAGACATTACACGTAAGCACAAGAAGAAAAGTCACCCATAATCCTACCATCTAGAGAAAACTACTGTTATTTTCAATGTATATCTTTCTGGTCTTTTTTTCATACATTTATATTTACATATATATACTTTTACTTTTTGTCCAAACGGAACCATATGACCTAGGAATTGCAAATGCTGGTTTTATTTAATGATACCACATCATCATTTATCTGAGTCATTTAAAAATTATTCTAGCACTTTGGGAAGCCTAGGGAGGTGGATCACCTGAGCCCAGGAGTTCAAAACCAGCCTGGGCAACACGGCAAAACCCTATGCCTACATAATATCAAAAAATAAAACACTAGCCAGGTGTGGTGCCTTGTGCCTGTAGTCCCAGCTACTTGGGAGACTGAGGTGGGAGGATCCCTTCAGCCTAGGAGGTAGAGATTGCAATGAACTGAGATCGTGCCACTGCATTCCAGCCTGGGCAACAGGCTGAGATCCTGTTTCAAAATAAATAAATAAATAAATAAATAAATAAAATGAAAATTATTCTATAATATTTTTCATGGCTATTCAGGTTGAGGATCCCGTATCCAAAATGTTTGGAAGCAGAAGTGTTTTGGAAATTAGACTGTTTCAGATTTTGGAAGATGTGCATATACATAATGAGATATTTTGGGGATGGGACTGAAGTCTAAACACAAAATTCATTTATGTTTCATATACACCTTATACATATACCCTGACAGTAATTTTATACAATATTTTAAATAGTTTTGTGCATGAAACAAAGTTTTGACTGTGTGTGTGTGTGTGTGTGTGTGTTTTAAACAGAGTCTCACTCTGTCATCCAGAGTGACAGATCTTGGCTCACTGCAACCTCTGTCTCCCAGGTTCAAGCGATTCTCCTGCCTCAGGCTCCTGAGTAGCTGGGATTACAGGTGCGCGCCACTATGCCCGGCTAATTTTTGTATTTTTAGTAGACAGGGCTTCACCATGTTGGCCAGGCTGGTCTTGAACTCCTGACCTCAGGTGATCTGCCTGCCTTGGCCTCCCAAAGTGCTAGGATTACAGGTGTGAGCCACCACAACTGCTTGATTGTGTTTCGTCTTATGAGGTAGGTCAGATATTGAATTTTCCCATTGTGGTGTCACATTAACACTCAAGAAGTTTCAGCGTGGAGAATATTTCAGATTTTGGATTTTTCTGATTAGGGATGCTCAACCTGTATATAATTCTACAATATGAATATGCTATAATTTCTTTAATTATCTGTTGTTTCCAATCTAGATTATTTCCCATTTTTGTTATTCTAAATAACACTAAAATGAACATTCCTGTAATTATTTCTGCTTATTTTCATAGATTAAATTCCTAAAGAAGAATTGATAAGTCAGGTTGGGTACGGTGGCTTGTGCCTGTAATCCCAGGATTTTGGAAGGCTGAGGCGGGCAGCTTACGAGGTCAGGAGTTCGAGACCAGCCTGACTAACAGGGTGAAACCCCGTCTCTGCTAAAAATACAAAAAATAGCCAGGCATGGTGCCTGTAATCTCAGCAACTCAGGAGGCAGAGGCAGGAGAATCTCCCTCTTTTTTTTTTTGAGACGAAGTCTCACTCTGTCACCCAGGCTGGAGTGCAGTGGCACGATCTCGGCTCACTGCAATCTCTGCCTCCCAGGTTGAAGCGATTCTCCTTGAATCACACCTGGCTAATTTTTGTATTTTTAGTAGAGATGGGGTTTCACCATGTTGGCCAGGTTGGTCTCAAACTCCTGACCTTAGGTGATCCACCCACCTGGGCCTCCCAAACTGCTGGGATTACAGGCATGAGCCATTGTGTCCAGCTCAAAGTTTATTAATTGGTAATCTTTGCCATTCCGACAGAAAAACGCATACTGGCATCTCATCATGATTTATTTTGCAAACCTCTGATTACTAGTAATATCAAATATCTTTCATCTATTTATTGGCCATTTGTAATTATTCTATGAACCGCTTATTCATGTTGTTTGCCACTTTTCTTTTGAGGATTTCTAATTTGATTTAAAGGTATTAACCCTTTATCATGTTGCAAATATTTCCCTTCATATTATTGTTTGCGTTTCACTTTTAACTATTTCTCTCTTTTTCAAAGTTGGTTTTTAAAATTTTGATGTAGACAAATCTACCATTCTTTTATTTTATGGATATGCCTTCGGTATCATACCTAGAAAAGGTTCTCTTTTTTATTTTTATTTTATTTAATTAATTAATTTTTATTTTTGAGCCAGAGTCTCGCTCTGCTGCTCAGGCTGGAGTGCAATGTCACGTTCTTGACTCACTGCAACCTCTGCCTCCCAGGTTCAAGCAGTTCTCGTGTCTCAGCCTCCTGAGTAGCTGGGATTACAGGTGCATATCAATATGCCCGGCTAATTTTTGTATTTTTAGTAGAGACGGGGTTTTGCCATGTTGGCCAGGCTGGTCTTGAACTCCTGGCCTCAGGTGATCTACCCCGTCAGCCTCCCAAAGTGCTGGGAATACAGGCATGAGCCACTATGCCGGGCCAGGTTCTCTTTTTTATGTATAATTCTCCAAGCTCTCAAAAACACTCAAGACCTCTTCATAATTTGGAGCTTTATATTTATTAAGCAGTGTTTTGCCTTTAAATTCATCTTGTTTGCTTCCAAAATGTAACACTTCACTAGTTTGTAGTTTCTTTCACTTGTTGCATTGAGGTCTGTCTACATGTTCCACAGAACATTTATTATTTATTTATTTATTTATTATTTTTTGAGATGAAGGCTCGCTCTGTCCCTAGGCTGGAGTGCAATGGCGCATCTCGGCTCACTGCAACCTCCGCCTCCCAGGTTCATGTGATTCTCCTACTTTTGTCTCCTGAGTAGCTGGACTACAGGCATGCACCATGTGCCATCACACCTGGCTAATTTTGTATTTTTAATAGAGAGGGGATTTCACCATGTTAGCCAGGCTGGTCTTGAACTTCTGACCTAAGGTGATCCACCTGCCTCGGCCTCCCAAAGTGCTGGGATTACAGGCGTGAGCCACCACACCCGGCCATGTTCCACAGAACATGAAATGTTAATCACATATGGTTCATTCTAATCTATATGCACATAATTATATATATTTTCTAGATCTTTCATAAGATAACTTTTGAATGGAAAAGGAAGTTTCGTCCCCCTTTTAGATTAGAAAATAATTTCCTTTTATTTGAACAGAATCAGCCATGTAGAATCCTATCCCTTGGAATAACCTACCTTCCTCCCTCCCTCCTCTCCCTCCCTCCCTCCCTTCTCTCCCTCCCTCCCTCCCTCCTCTCTTCCTCTCTTCCTCTCTTTCTCTCTTTGACGGAATCTTACTCTGTCACCCAGGCTGGAATGCAGTGGTGCAATCTCGGCTCACTGAAGCCTTGACCTCCTGGGCTCAAACAATGTTCCCGCTTTGGCCTCCTGAGTAGCTGGAACCACAGGCACATACCACCACATCGACTAATTTTTTTTTTTTTTTTTTAATAGAGGCCAGGTGCAGTGGCTCATGCCTGTAATCCTGGCACTTTGGGAGGCTGAGGCAGGTGGATCACCTGAAGTAAGAAGTTCGAGAACAGCCTGGACAACATGGAGAAACCTGTCTCTACTAAAAATACAAAAATTAGCCAGGCATGGTGGCGGGCACCTGTAATCCCAGCTACCTGGGAGACTGAGGCATGAGAATCACTTGAAACCAGGAGGTGGAGGCTGCAGTGAGCTAAGATCGCACCACTGCACTCCAGCCTCGGCAACAGAGTGAGACTCCATCTCAAAAAAAAAGAAGAAAAAAAAAATATATATATATATATACACATATGGAGAGAGAGAGAGAGACGGGGTCTCACTATGTTGCCCAGGCTGGTCTTGAACTCCTGGGCTCAAGTAATCCTTCCACCTCAGCCTCCCTAAGTGCTGGAATTACAGGTGTGAGCCATTGCACCCAGCCTCCGTTCTTTGCTTCTGATATCTGTGAGGAAGTGGGAGACCTTAGAGAAAAGTGGCATGATCTTTCTTAAATAAACTTTAGCTCCTAGCCGTTTCACCAGTTATGTTTTTATTTTATAAGTAATGAATTGCTCAGGATTTTGATTAGATTCTACAAGTAATAATTTTGGATTGTAAGACAGCATCATATGGCATTTTCTAATGGTAGGACTACTTCTTAGTGGGAATAAAGAATGCTTGTTTTGGCCGGGTGCAGTGGCTCATGCCTGTAATCCCAGCACTTTGGGAGGCTGAGGTGCGTGGATCACTTGAGGCCAAGAGTTCGAGACCAGCCTGACCAATATGGTGAAACCCCATCTCTACTAAAAATACAAAAATTAGCAGGGCGTGGTGGCGCGTGCCTATAATCCCAGCTACTCAGGAGGCTGAGGCAGGAGAATCACTTGAACCCAGGAGGTGGAGGTTGCAGTGAGCCGATATCAGGCTACTGCACTCCAGACTGTGCGACAGAGCAAGACTCCGTCTCGAAAGAAAAAAAAAGAATGCCTGTGTCTCAGAAAAGGGGATTTGAAAGAAAAACATTAAAGAAAAAAATTAAAGAAAAATGTGACTATAAAACATCTCTATTGCCAAGTCCTACCTACGTTACAGGACAACTGCTTATAGAAAATAGTGCTGCAGTCATCTCTGTGGTACTTGTGAGGAATCATCATAATTTACTAAGATAGTATTTCTAGGTAATGTCTTATTTGCTGACAGACAGGCTCAGGAACTGTCCCCAAGACTCATCAAAGCTAGTTTCCAGATAAACAGGGCCATGTCCTTTCCTAAAGGGGAAACTGGACTGGAATGGGACTGTCATTCAGCTGAAATCACCAATAGCATTCCTGCTACAAAAGCCAGGTTTTCTAGAGCTCAGGGTCTCAGCTCTGCTATAAAGCCTTCCCACAGCGGCTGCCTCTGATACCTTCCAAAATATGGGTACACCCCAAATTCAAGGACTGTTATCACTTACCATCCTCTATCCGGTCAGTACCCATCCTCCTGAGCTCATTGTGATCCATGTACTTCGATAAAAGGCCTAAAGGCAGGATAAAGTCAATGAGTACTGTGATCTGGCTTTTGCTCTTGGAAATGAATATCTAAAAATTTTTCTTATCATTAAGACATCTAAGCAGCTGGTGGAATCGGCCTTCTGATAATTAGGCCGATTCCAAAAAACTGGGCTTCCATGTGCCTGGTGGTTACCTATAGGTAGCAGAGCCCCTTTTTCCAAGGTCATCTTCATAAAGAATGGGGATACTTGGCCGTGTGCAGTGACTCACAGCCGGGTACGGTGACTAACGCCCGTGATCCCAGCACTTTGGGAGGCTGAGGAAGGAAGACTGCTTGAGCCCAGGAGTTTAAGACCAGTCTGGGCAATGTAGCAAGACCCTGTCTCTTTAAAAAAAAAAAAAAAAAATCAGCTGCGCATGGTGGCACAGGCCTATAGTCCCAGCTACTCAAGAGGCTGAGGGAGGCAGGAGGATTGCTTGAGCCCAGGATGTCGAGGCTGCAGCGAGCCATGATCACGCCACTGTGCTTCAACGTGGGCAACAAAGTGAGACCTTGTCTCAAACCACCACCCCTGCCCACACATATAAAACCCCTACACCATACATACATAAAAATGGGGATACTGACTGGGTGTGGTGGCTTACGCTTATAATCCCAGCACTTTGGGAAGCTGAGGCAGGTGGATCACCTGAGGTCTGGAGTTCGAGACTAGCCTGGCCAACACGGTGAAATCCCATCTTTACTAAAAACACAAAAATTAGGCCAGACACAGTGGCTCATGCCTGTAATCCCAGCACTCTGGGAGGCCAAGGTGGGTGGATTACCTGAGGTCAGGAGTTCGAGACCAGCCTGGCCAACATGGTGATACCCTGTCTCTACTAAAAGTTACAAAAATTAGCAGGGTGTGGTGGCAGGCAGCTTAATCCCAGCTACTTGGGAGGCAAAGGCAGGAGAATTGTTTGAACCCGGGAGGCAGAGGTTGCAGTGAGCCGAGATCAAGCCATTGCATTCAAACCTGGGGGACAAGAGCGAGACTTCTCTCAAAAATAAAAATAATAATAATAATAAAATTAGCCAGGTATGGTGGCAGATGCCTGTAATCCCAGCTACTCAGGAGGCTGAGGCAGGAGAATCACATGAACCCGGAAGGTGGAGGTGGCCGTGAACTCAGATCATGCCACTGCACTCCAACCTGGGTGACAGAGTGAGACTCCTCAAAAAAAAAAAAAAAACAGGAAGGAAGGAAGGAAGGAAAAGAAAAAAAGAAGGGATGCTTGCCAACACAATTTGGGAAAGTATAGGACAAAAGTGACTATAGGAATGAAAGGACTTTCTTTGTACCTACAAACAAGACTGCTGATCTTCTGATGGGAAGTTTTGGATTCCTGGAGTACATCAGTGTTTGTTCTAGGATGTTAATTTTCCCCTTGCACTTTTTTTCCTAAGTGGGGAAAGAAGTAGTATAAAGTAATGAAGCAGCAGCACTCTTTTGATCAGACTTACCATAGTTTCTGGGGTCAGAGACTCTATCAGAAAGAGTACAGTAGTGTTTGAAATAACTACAGTTGCTGAATGAGTATTATACCAGAATAACAAGTCCCTAGACCAAGTTATTCTAAATCCTGTGAATGTCCCTTGCTTGCACCCACTCATGCCATATATTGTGCCTGCAATGTTTCTAAAGCCATCTTGACTTCTCTGTATTTAAGTCTTTGTTCTTTAAGCTTCACCTTGAATTCTGCCTCCCTATGAGCTTGTCCCTGACTGCTTGCCTGCCTGACCTAACCTTGCTCTGAGCATTTTGCAGGTATTCCTCTCCTGGCACACACTTTTTTACATCGAGGTTTTATCTCCTTTGCTAGCTTGTAGGCTCCCTTCAGGAAGTTTTTTTTTTTTTTTTTCTTCAGAAGGAGCCTTAATCTGTTACCCAGGCTGGAGTGCAGTGGCGCAGTCTTGGCTCACTACAACCTCCACCTCCCGGGTTCAAGCGATTCTCCTGCCTCAGCCTCCCGAGTAGCTGGGACTATAGGTGCCCGCTCCCAAGCCCAGCTAATTTTCTTTTTTGTATTTTTGGTAGAGACGGGGTTTTACCATATTGGCCAGGCTGGTCTCGAATTCCTGACCTTGTGATCCGCCCGCCTCGGCCTCCCAAAGTCCTGGGATTACAGGTGTGAGCCACTGCACCTGGCCCCCTCAGAAAGTTTTAATCCTCGGGTTCTCTATGGCCTGTCCTGGCTTTTGGGTGAATGAAGGTACCTCTCAGTGGATATTGTATAGGGATGGCACCTCAAGAATAGGAGGGGGAGGCTGGGTGTGGTGGCTTATGCCTGTAATCCCAGCACTTTGGGAGGTGGAGCTGTGTGGATCACCTGAGGTCAGGAGTTCCAGACCAGCCTGACCAACATGGCAAAACCCCAGCTCTACTAAAAAAATACAAAACTTAGCCAGACATGGTGGTGCGAGCCTGTAATCCCAGCTACTTGGGAGGCCAAGGCCTGGGCAACTGAGTGAGACTCTGTTTCAAAAAATAAATAAATA
This sequence comes from Piliocolobus tephrosceles, assembly GCF_002776525.5. Taxonomy (NCBI): domain Eukaryota; kingdom Metazoa; phylum Chordata; class Mammalia; order Primates; family Cercopithecidae; genus Piliocolobus; species Piliocolobus tephrosceles. The sequence continues at coordinate 9,972,040 of NC_045453.1, forward strand.
AGAGGGGGAAAATAGGATTTATTTTGATAGAACTTAGGGCATAATTAACATGGACAACTTGTAGTTGACAGCACCAAATTTCCTTCTGTAAATGCTGTCATCAGTGCATCAGCTATAGGTTTGGGTGCAGATCAAAAAGATAATCCCTAATGGAATCCCCGACACAAGGGCACTGCAAGTCTGATCAGAGAAAGCTTCTGTGGGTCCTAAAGAGGTGATATATATGGAAGACTCCTGGGAACAGTCAGTCATTCCTAAGGTCTGCTAGGTGGTTCTAGGGCCAGCTTCTAGAAAACCATGGATGGGCTTGTGGAGGCTGCCCAGGCTCAAGCTTGACTCTGAGATCAGCCACAGTAGCTTCTGTGGAGTTCATGAAGAGAAATGACACCATCTGGGTCCTGGCAGAACAAGTGGCATGCTGCCATCATGCTGCATGGCCATACTGCATGGCAGCCCTTGCTTGGGACTCCCTGGACATGCCCTGATGGACAGTAAAACAATCTGTTCTAGTCAAGGAAAGGATTCAAGATAGTTATAAAAGCAATATATAACTCCATTTCAATTCAGTCCATAAGTAACTTTTTCAGCATCAACCTGACCTTGTATCCTCTGACCCATGTTAGAAGGGCTCCTAAGAGTCCATCAGTCTTTTCGTGACTAAGGGTAGCAATCGAAACTAAATTTGTGACTCAGGTGGGAGGAAACTATAGAAACACAGATCCACAATAAAAAACAGGTCATAGGCTGGGCGCGGTGGCTCACGCACGTAATCCCAGCACTTTCGGAGGCCAAGGCGTGCAGATCACAAGGTCAGGAGATTGAGACCATCCTGGCTAACATAGTGAAACCCCATCTCTACTAAAAATACAAAAAATTAGCTGGGCACGGTGGCGGGTGCCTGTAGTCCCAGCTACTCGGGAGGCTGAGGCAGGAGAATGGCGTGAACCCGGGAGGCAGAGCTTGCAGTGAGCTGAGATCACGCCACTGCACTTCAGCCTGGGCGACAGAGCCAGACTCTGTCTTAAAAAAAAAAAAAAAAAAAAAACACTGCTCAAAGATATCAACTGCTGATGTGAAAAGAAATGGGAAATATTTATTGTATGCCATGTTCTGTCATTAAACAGTGTGTCAGAAGAAAATAGGTCTCTCAGTATGTTAAAGGGTTAACAAAGCCATTATTGCTCACATACAAAGAATCTGCAGATTGTTCCTGCTTCAGTAGGTTTGACGTGCCAGGGATCTTTAGAGTACACTTCTTGGGGCAGCTTCCACTTCAGGAACTGGGCACATATAGTTAGGACTCGCCTGCTCTCCTGTGAAAGAGATGATCATAGATCAGCATTTTGAAACGTTTTTATTTTTTTGAGACGGAATCTCATGCTGTTGCCCAGGCTGGACTACAGTGGTGCCATCTCGGCTCACTGCAACCTCCATCTCCCAGGTTCAAGCGATTCTCTTCCCTCAGCCTCCTGAGTAGCTGGGATTACAGGTGCCCACCACCACGCCTGGTTAATTTTTGTATTTTTAGTAGAGACAGGGTTTTGTCATGTTGGCCAGGCTGGTCTTGAACTCCTGACCTCGGGTGATCCACCCACCCTGGCCTCCCAAAGTGCTGGGATTACAGATGTGAATCACCATGCCCAGTCTCATTTTTAAACAGAGGTAATCTTTCTTCAATAAAACTAGTACTAAAGTGCAATATGAAAAGCTGATAAAAGAGAGGAGAAGGGCAGAAAGGAACTAGAATCCTGCCCTGCTCCTCCTCCTCCAATTTCCCCAAATAGTCCTTACATGGAATCTACAAAAACCTTAGGGTTCTGGGGAGGACGTAGAAACCACTGGTGCTGGGCTAAAGTGACAGCTTGTAGATGCAATCCCTAGACGAGAGGTTTGGGCAGGAATTCCCATTACCGTGTGCCCTAGAGATGAAGCGCCCACCTCCACTTAACTGTTCCTATGCCATTTTTCTGTCACTCTACAAAGGAAGTGCAGCTCCTGACTTCTGTCCTTGTGGCATCTCTGGGTTGGAAAGAAGGAACTCCAGAGGACTGATCTCTTCCTGATCCACATCCTTGAGCAAAATTTAGCAAGTGGGTCTGTTTTCTAGTTCGTTGTTCTCAGAATGCCACCCATGCACCACGCAACACCTCTGATGAATCTCCAAGCCAGTATTTTATCTCAGGTCCACTAGATGTTTGGGCCATAAGAATTCCTTTGGCTACTGATGGGCATATAAATTACTTCAGCCACTATATTTAGTGATTTATAAATATCTAATAAAAAGTTAAAGACACCTAGATATTCTACTTCTGGGTTTATGCCCTCAAGAAACTCTCATATGCGTGCACAAGGAAATAGGTAAAATAACTGCAGCACTGTAATAATGAAAAATTGAAATGTCAGGCCAGGTGCGGAGGCTCATGCTTGTAATCCCAGCACTTTGGGAGGCCAAGGCAGGTGGATCACTTGAGGTCAGGAGTTTGAGACCAGCCTGGCCAACATGGCGAAACCCCATCTCTACTAAAGATACAAAAATTAGCCAGGCATGGTCGTGGGCAGCTGGGAGGCTGAGGCAGGAGAACTGCTTGAACCCAGGAGGTGGAGGTTGCAGTGAGCTGAGATCACACTGCTGCACTCCAGCCTGGGTGACAGAGACCCTGTCTCAAAAATATATATGTGTGTGTGTATATATACATACATATACACACACACACACACAGACACACACATATACACACACACATATACTACACACACATACACACACACACACACACATATATATATATACACATATATATATATATATGAATGCTTCTTGTCTTTGCAGAGTTGGCTCTGGATTTGAAGTTATTGAGGGATGAGAGACCCTGACAGTAGGCATCACCTCAGCTACTGCATCATTTTCATCCTGAGAATACAGAAGTAGTGGGACCAAGCTGTCCAGGACTTGTTTCTCTACACTCTTCTTATCTGGGTTTTTTACAGACTTTATGGCAGCTCCAAAGAGAGTCATGGAAAAATGATGAACATCAGGTCTCACCTAGGAAGGCAGTAGACAAAGGGAAGTGACTCACTGAATGTGTGCATGCTTAGCTTGTAAGAACTTGGGAGGGGTTGAAAAGCCAGTCCTGATATGACGCTATTTAGCTGTATGTAGCTGAGGGCAAGAAATAAAATATACATGCACACAGGCCAGACGCAGTGGCTCATGCCTGTAATCCCAGTACTTTGGGAGGCTGAGGTGGGCAGATCACTTGAGGTCAGGAGTTCAAGACCAGCCTGGCCAATATGGGGAAACCCCGTCTCCACTAAAAATACAAAAGCTAGCCGGGCGTGGTGACGCATGCCTGTAGTCCTAGCTACTCGGGAGGCTGAGGCAGGAGAATCACTTGAACCTGGGAGGCGGAGGTTGCAGTGGACCAAGATCACACCATTGCACTCCAGCCTGGGCAACAGAGCAAGCCTCCATCTCCCTCCCTCTCTATATATATATGGACACAGTAAGACTTGCTGCTTTGGCACTACTTGTTTTCTCACTCTACAAGTGAGAGATGCACACAGTCTCACCTGTAGTCAGCAAACCTTGTGCCTGGTACAGGCAGGAACCATTCACATAGGCTGTTTCGCGGAAATTTGAAATCCCAGCCTTGGTATGTTTTACACTTCCAAGGATGCTGGTCACTGTGCTCCATGTATTTCCTCTTGAGAAATATATGGGATTTGGGACAGGGACATAAATATCATCCACCATCTTGACCCAGTTCTGATAGTTCTTGAAGGGAAAGACAATGTTTTCTCCTTCCCCATCACAAAGCAGGGTAGTACCTTAGCAAGTTTCTAGGTTCAGTTTTTTTTTTGTTGTGGTGGTTGTTAAATCTGAAAAACAATAACATCTGCCCTATCAACATCACAGGTTACCTGGAAGGGTCTTAAGAGAGCAGGTTTGAAATGCTCTGAAAGTAAAAGTCCTATACCAAGTAGAGTGTATTTATTACTGTACCAACTTCTGTTTGCTGTTATGTCCGTTACCCTCCTCCTAGGAAAGTCTCTCCTCTCTGATTATCTTACATCACCAAATAAGGAGAACAGGGTCCTCATTATGGCAGCCAGGGTAGTGAAATCCATTGTTCTAACAAGTTGCAGGAGTATCTGGATGGCTGACAGAACGATCTTCTTATCGGTTTCACGCAAGCTGTCTACGATGTACGGCAACAGGCTCTTGATGTCTTCTCTCTGTGTGGCCAAAGGGAGCACATCAGCTTTTCTCCTGATTGCACGTCACCTGGTACCAAAGGGGGTGCTCCCCATCTTTACTCAGTACCTAGTGCTCACTGATTTTTGTTAGGGCTGGCAGATCCAGAAGGGAGAAGAAGGGGATATGATGGCCCTCTCTCACTACTAGCGGGTCTGATACATAGAGGTGGGGCAGAGCTGCTTTCAGTTGCCTCAAGGGCAAAAGTGGGACTAGGCAGGGAAGGTCTAGGGCTATGGACTTGGGCTCAGGTAAGGAAGAGAGCTCTGCTAACAAGGGAAAGTGGAACAGGTAGCTCAGGCCACGGTGAGCTCCCAAACATACAAGGTATCCAAACAGAGGCTCAAAGATCCTGATATGGTTTGGCTCTGTGTCCCCACCTAAATTTCATCTTGAATTATAATTCCCACATGTAGAGGGAGGGACTTGGTGGGAAGTGATTGGCTCATGAGGGTGGCATCTCCCAAGCTGTTCTCATGATAGTGAGGGAGGTCTCAGGAGATCTGAAGGTTTTAAAGTGGCAGTTTTGGCTGGGGGTGGTGGCTCATGCCTGTAATCCCAGCACTTTGGGAGGCCAAGGCAGGTGAATCACTCGAGATCAGGAGTTCCAGACCATTCTGGCAATATGGCAAAACCCCATCTCTACTAAAAATACAAAAATTAGGTCCGGCGCGGTGGCTCACGCCTGTAATCCCAGCACTTTGAGAAGCCGAGGCGGGTGAATCACCTGAGATCAGGAGTTGCCTGACCAACATGGCAAAACCCTCTCTCAACTAAAAATACAAAAATTAGCCAGGCATGGTGGCACATACCTGTAATCCCAGGTACTCAGGAGGCTGAGACAGGAGAATTGCTTGAACCTGGCAGACGAAGGTTGCAGTGAGCCGAGATCGCACCATTGCACTCCAGCCTGGGTAACAAGAGCAAAACTCTGTCTCCAAAAAAAAAAAAAAAGCCTGGCATGGTGGTGCATGCCTGTGGTCCCAGCTACTCAGGAGGCTGAGGCAGGAGAATTGCTATAGCTTGAACTCGGATGGCGGAGGTTGCAGTGAACCAAGATCACACCACTGCACTCCACCCTAGGTGACACAGCGAGACTCAGTCTCAAAAAAATAAAATAAAATAAAATAAAATAAAAGTAGCAGTTTCCCCTGCTTTCTGTCTCTCTCCTGCTCTGCCATTGTGAAGATGTATCTGCTTCCCCTTTGCCTTCCGCCACGATTTTAAGTTTCCTGAGGCCTCCCTAGCGGTGCGGAATTGTGAGTCTAGTAAACCTCCTTTGTTTACAAATTACCCAGTCTCAGGGAGTATCTTTATAGCAGTGTGAAAACGGATCCCCGGGCAGGAATTCAAGCAGAATTTGACTGAGGACTTAAGGGTTCTTCTCATTCTGAAAAGGGATTCTGCTCTTCTGAAACTACTGAAAGGAAGCAGTCTCAGGATTATGAACTTTAAACACACACATGAAAAAGTAAGTAGAATATAAACATAAGTTAGGAAGTCAATTTTTTAAAAAAAGAAAAAGTAGAATAAAGCAATAGGTATTAATGTATCCAATCAACCAGAATTAACATACATTGACATTTGTCATTTTTGCTTCAGAAATATATATATATTTTAAGGCAGGTGTCGCTCTGTCATTCAGGCCGGAGTGCAGTGGTGCTTGGCTCACTACAACCTCTGCCTCACGAGTTTAAGCAATTCTCCTGCCTCAGCCTCCCAACTAGCTGGGACTATAGGCATATGCTACCGTGGCTAATTTTTGCATTTTTAGTAGAGATGGGGTTTCACTTTGTTGGCCAGGTTGGTCTCAAACTCCTGACATCAGGTGATCTGCTCGCCTTGGCCTCCCGAAGTGCTGGGATTACAGGCACGAGCCACTGCACCTGGTCCCAAATATTTTTAAATAAAATATTTGGTGAAGTGGCTCGTGCCTGTAATCCCAGCTACTCTGGAGGCTGAGGTAAGAGGACTGCTTAAGGCCAGGAGTTCAAGGCTGCAGTGAGCCATGATCATGTCACTGTACTCTAGCCTGGGCAACAGAGCAGGACCCTGTCTCTAAAAAAAAAAAAAAGGAAAAATAGGCCAGGCGCGGTGGCTCATGCCTGTAATCCTAGCATTTTGGGAGGCGGAGACAGGCGGATCATGAGGTTGAGACCATCCTGGCTAACACATGAAACCCCATCTCTAGTAAAAATACAAAAAATTAGCCAGGCGTGGTGGTAGGTGCACGTCGTCCCGGCTACTTGGCAGGCTGAGGCAGGAGAATGGCATGAACCTGAGAGGCAGAGCCTTGCAGTGAGCCGAGATCGCGCCATTGCACTCCAGCCTGGGTGACAGAGCCAGACTCCGTCTCAAAAAAAATAAATAAATAAAATAAAATAAAAATAAATAAACAAATAAATAAAATAGAACTCCAGGCCACCTGTGGTGGCTCACACCTGTAATCCCAGCACTTTGGAAGGGTGAGGCAGGCGGATCGCTTGAAGTCAGGAATTCGAGACCAGCCTGGCCAACATGGTGAAACCCTGTCCCTACTAAAACATACAAAAATTAGCCAGGCGTAATGGCAGATGCCTGTAGTCCCAGGTACTTGGAAAGCTGGGACTTGGAGACTTGGAGAATCGCTTGAATCCAGGAGGCAGAGGTTGCGGTGAGCCAAGATTATGCCAATGTACTCTAGCCTGGGTGACAAAGAGAGTCCCTGTCTCAAAAAAAAACAAAAAAAAAAAAAAAAAAAAAAACAAAAAAAGAAAGAAAGAAAAAAAAAGAAAAAAAAAAAAAGAAAAAGAAATAGAACTCCAGTGACAAAACTGAAGCTTCAGAAATTCCTCATGTCTTCTGGCTTAGGCTTAGTTTTCTCATCAGGCCTATGGAAGATGAGCTTTCCTCCAACATGAATGTCAGGGATCTTTTTTTTATATGACAAGCATCTTGGGAGCATATCAATGGTCTTTTCAATCTACTCCATGGGGCAACATGGTACAAGGCATAAAACAATACCTAAATGCTGGCTCAAGCCTGTAATCCCAGCACTTTGGGAGGCCGAGACGGGCGGATCACGAGGTCAGGAGATTGAGACCATCCTGGCTAACACGGTGAAACCCCGTCTCTACTAAAAAAATACAAAAAACTAGCCGGGCAAGGTGGTGGGCGCCTATAGTCCCAGCTACTCCGGAGGCTGAGGCAGGAGAATGGCGTAAACCCGGGAGGCAGAGCTTGCAGTGAGCTGAGATCCGGCCACTGCACTCCAGCCCAGGCGACAGAGCAAGACTTCGTCTCAAAAAAAACAAAAACAAAAACAAAAAAACAATACCTAAATGCTGTCCAGGTGGTTGTGATAATGCGTATACCTCCCATGCAAATTGCAGCTATCAACTATTATGAATATATATGATTTGGATTTTTTATTTATTTCATCTAATTCCATTAACTTTTTTTTTCTTTTTTTTTGTGGGACAGAGTTTCGCTCTTGTTGCCCAGGCTGGAGTGCAATGGTGCAATCTCTGTTCACTGCAACCTTCGCTTCCCAGGTTCAAATGATTTTCCTGCCTCAGCCTCCCGAGTAGCTGGGATTATAGGCATGCGCCACCATGCTTGGCTAATTTTTGTATTTTTAGCAGAGATGGGGTTTCTCCATGTTGGTTAGGCTGGTCTTGAACTCTCGCCCTCAGGTGATTCACCCGCCTTGGCTCCCAAAGTGTTGGGATTATAGGATTATAGGCGTGAGCCACCGCGTCTGGCCTAACTTTTTTTTTTTTTTTCTGAGATGGAGTCTTGCTCTGGAGCAAGACTGGAGTGCAGTGGCGCCATCTCGGCTCACTGCAACCTCCGCCTCCCGGGTTCACACGATTCTCCTACCTCAGTCTACTGAGCAGCTGGAATTACAGGCGTGCGCCACCATGCCCGGCTAATTTTTGTATTTTTAGTAGAGACAGGGTTTCACCATGTTGGCCGGGCTAGTCTCAAACTCCTCACCATGTGATCCACCTGCCGCGGCTTCCCAAAGTGCTGTGATTACAGGCGTGAGCCATCGTGCCCGGCCAATTTCATTAATTTTTAAATAGACACTAATTGCCTATTTCTTAGGCATAAAATTTTAAATGATACAAAAGGATGTGCAGGCAAAAAGACCCTCTCCCACCTACTCCTGTCCCCAGGCTACCCAACTGTCCTCAGCTGTTTTCAGTTTCTTAGGTACTGTTTTGGGTGATTTATTTGTATCTTAGGAATCAGTGGTCTGGGCCAGGAGCTGTGGCTCACACCTGTAATCCCAATATTTTGGGAGGCCGAGGTAGGCAGACCACTTGAGCCCAGGAGTTTGAGAGTAGCCCTGGCAACACAGTGAAACTCTGTCTCTACCAAAATTTTAAAAATCAGCTGGGCATAGTGGCATGCGCCTGTGGTCCTTGCTACTCAGGAGGCTGAGGCAGGAGGATCACTTGAGTCCGGGAGGTTGAAGCTGTAGCGTGCAGTGATGGTGTCACTGAACTCCAGCCTGGGCAACAAAGCAAGACCCTATCTCAAAAAAAGAAAAAAAAAAAGAAGAAAAGAAAGAAGAGAGAGAGAAAGAAAGAGAGAATGAGAGAAAGAAAGAAAGAGAAAAGAAAGAGAAGGAAAGGAAGAAAGGAAGGAAAGAAAGAAAGGAAGGAAGAAAAAGAAAGAGAAAGCAAGCAAGAAAGCAAACAACCGAGAAAGAAAAGACAAGACAGGACAAGAAAAGAAAAGAATCCATGGTCTGGGGGCCCCTCCTACCATCTCCTGGTGTCCAATAAGATTATACAGTCCCCTCAAGCCGAGCATTCTAAAGAGATGATTTCCATCTTGTAGCCAGTCTTTCAAGCGGGCAACAGAGTATATGCTGGGCAGTCTCTTGGCCACTGGACTCCGGAGAAGCTGAAAGAACCCAGAGATCAGCCAAAAAAATGATCTTTCTTTCATGTGGGGAACTACCTTCCTACCAATGCTAAAGTATATATTTTCCTTTTAAATCTCTACAATACAGAACATACAGGATATTTATTTACCCTATAGGTACACAAGGACTACTGAATTATGCATGTGTGGAAAGAAGAATTTTGAGAGGCTTGAATCTGAAAATTCTTTCTTTTTTGTGTTTTTTTTGTTTTGTTTTTCTGAGATGGAGTCTCACTCTGTTGCCCAGGCTGGAGTGCAGTGGTGTGATCTTGGCTTACTGCAACCTCTGCCTCCTGGGTTCAAGCGATTCTCGTGCCTCAGCCTCCCGAGTAGCTGAGATTACAGGAGCCTGTCACCAAGCCTAGCTAATTATTTTGTATTTTTAGTACAGACAGGGTTTCACCATGTTGGCCAGGTTAGTTCTGAACTCCTGAACTCAGGTGATCTGCCTGCTTCAGCTTCCCAAAGTGCTGGGATTACAGGTGTGAGCCACCGTGCCCAGCCTTGAATCTGAAAATTATTTCTATCTTACTGTTGAAACAGATCCCAACATGCCACTAACTCGAAGTAGCCTAGGAAAGCAGGGATTGCTGCTTTGTAAGCTTCCTGAATCCAGCTTCTAAAGAATGAGTCTTACCTCCACAAAAACGCCTGCAGATGTGAGTTTATGTTTATCATTCCCTCGGTTAAGAAAAGGCACTAATAAGTACATGACCTTCTGGGCAAGGAGCCGATTTCTTTCCAGCAATGCACTGCAAAACACAACACCAACAGAATGACTCTCAGATATGCTCCCATCCAGAGGGCATTGTCTCAGGGCTGGGGACCCTCTGGAAGTTCTTGCCCAGCTACAGGACAGTACATGGTAGGGCCAGGACCTCTGAAAAATTTGCCTAGCATTATGGATATTTGCCCACCCTCTTATAAGGAGGTTATTCAACCTTAGCTGCTGTGATAACTAGAAGGGAAATAAATACCCAAAACAATGCTGATTTAGAACAGGTGGGTGTGTGCATGACAAGGAAGCCTCACTTGGCAAGGAGAAATACTCCCTGAAGATGGCAATCTTTTCCTCCCAGGAGAGCCCATCCTTTATTCTTTTCCATGATGTTGAATTCCTGCAAGCAGCATGTTCTGAGGAGGAGAGTCTTTGTAGCCTGCATGGCAAAGCTAAATCAAACAAAAACAGCGTGGGTGATTTGAGTAGGTCCCTCCAACTGCCCAGCACACAATCACCCTATTCTCACTGAGGAGGGCCATGCATTGACAACTACTGGACTGTACTTCTCTCCTTCCCAGACTGCCCAAAAGACTCTTCTCTTTTTTCTTTTACTTTCTTCTTCTTCTTCTTCTTCTTTTTTTTTTGAGATGGAGGCTTGCTCTGTTGCCCAGGCTGGAGTGCAGTGGTGAGATCTTGGCTTGCTGCAACCTCCGCCTCCCTGGTTCAAGCAATTCTCCTGCCTCAGTGTCCTGAGTAGCTGGGATTATAGGCGCACGCCATCACACCCAGCCAATTTTTGTATTTTTAGTAGAGAAGGGGTTTCACCATGTTGGTCAGGCTGGTCTCAAATTCCTGACCTCAGATGATATGCCCGTCTCGGCCTCCCAAAGTGTTGGAATTACAGGCGTGAGCCACCACGCCCGGCCTACTTTCAAGACTAGTCAAGTGCAGTAGTGAGACCAAAAGAGTCTTTTTTTTTTTTTCTTTTTGAGACGGAGTCTTGCTCTGTCGCCCTGGCTGGAGTGCAGTGGCCAGATCTCAGCTCACTGCAAGCTCTGCCTCCCGGGTTCACGCCATTCTCCTGCCTCAGCCTCCCGAGTAGCTGGGACTACAGGCACCCGCCACCACGCCTGGCTAGTTTTTTGTATTTTTTTTTTTAGTAGAGATGGGGTTTCACCGTGTTCGCCAGGATGGTCTCGATCTCCTGACCTCGTGATCCGCCCGTCTCGGCCTCCCAAAGTGCTGGGATTACAGGCTTGAGCCACCGCGCCCAGCCAACCAAAAGAGTCTTACTTGTAAGGCCCTTTACACAAGATCTCAGCATACAGAAATCTAACTAGGTCTCATTTCCCCAGGGTTTAGAAGGAAATCTATGATAAAAGAAATGATCTGGGATGCTAAACAGACACACACTGCTTTTTTTTTTTTTACAGCTTTACTGAGATACAATTTACCCCACACAATTTATCTCCACTGTTTTTATTATTTATTTATTTATTGAGACAGGGTCTTGTTCTGTCACCCAAACTGGAGGGTAAGTGTGCCATCGTGGCTCACTGCAGCCTTGAGCTCCTGTGCTCAAGTGATCCTCCTGCCTCCGCGTCCAGAGTAGCTGTAATTACAGGCACGTGCCATCAGGCTCCGATAATTTAAGAAAAAAAATTGTTTTGAGACAGGGTCTTGTTCTGTCACCCAGGCTGGAGTGCAGTGGCGCGATTTCTGCTCACTGCAGTCTCAATCTCCTAGGCTCAAGCAATCTTCCCACCTCAGCCTCCCGAGTAGTTGGGACCACAAGTGTGTGCCAACATGCTTGGCTAATTTTTGTAGAGACAGGGTTTCACCACGTTGCCCGGGCTGGTCCTGAACTCCTGAGCTTAAGTAGTCCTCCTGCCTCAGACTCCCAAAGTGTTAGAATTACACATGTGGGCCACTGCACCCAGCCTAAAAATTTGTTGTAGAGACAGGGTCTTGCCCTGTTGCCTAGGCTGTTCTTAAACTCCTAGCTTCAAATGATCCTCCTGCCTTGGCCTACCAAAGTGCTGGGATTACAGGAATGAGCCATTGTGCCTGGCCCTCCACTGTCTTTAAAAGCTACTTACTGAACTGTTATCCCGTACCTAGCATCAGAGAATCTTAAAGCTGGAAGGAGCCTGAGCAACACAGTGAGACCCCTTCTCTACAAAAAATAAAAATAATTAGCTGGGCATGGTGGCAGGCAACTGTGGTTCAGCTACGCAGGAGGTTGAGGTGGGAGGATCACGTGAGCCCAGGATGTTGAGGCTGCAGTGAGCCATGATCATGCCACTGCACTCCAGCCTGGGTAACAGACAGTGCCCCTGTCTCAAAAAATAAAACAAAATAATAAATAAAGCTGGAAGGGTCCTTCAAGATCACTTTGCCTGACCTTTTCATTTATAGATAAGGAAACGGAGGCACAGAACAATAGATTTGCTCAGGGTATAGAACTAGTTGAATGGATGAATGAGAACTGCACTAGAACTCAGGTCTACTGACTTAGTCTGGTGTTCTTAAATATGTCACATTATAGTACTTTCTCTGAAAGAAATCCATGTACCATAGCAACACTAAAAAACTTCTTTATTATTATTATTATTTTTTTTTTAGACAAAATCTCGCTCTGTTGCCCAGGCTGGAGTACAATGGCGTGATCTTGGCTCACTGCAATCTCTGTCTCCTGGGTTCAAGTGATTCTCCTGCTTCAGCCTCCTGAGTAGCTGGGATTACAGGCATGTGCCACTACGTCCAGCTAATTTTTGTATTTTTAGTAGAGACAGGGTTTCACCATGTTGGCCAAGCTGGTCTCAAACTCCTGACCTCAGGTGATCCACCTGCCTCAGCCTCCCAAAGTGCTGGGATTACAGGCATGAGCCACCACACCCAACCAACAACACTAAGAAATTTCTACTGAGACTAATGGAACTTAAAAATCTCTCTCCAGCTGGGCACAGTGTCTCACGCCTGTAATCCCAGCACTTTGGGAGGCCAAGACGGGTGGATCACGAGGTTAGGAGACTGAGATCATCCTGGCTAACAAGGTGAAACCCTGTCTCTACTAAAAATACAAAAAATTAGCTGGGCATGGTGGCGGG
>NC_045453.1:9985142-10017619 GCF_002776525.5 Piliocolobus tephrosceles
AAAAAAAAAAAAAAAAAAAAAAAAAAAAAAAATCACTGCATGGTGGATCAGTTTTGGAGGTAGGTTTAGGCTATTTTGTTTCCATCTGTACTTGATTTATTAGGAAAGGGCTAACAAAATATCACATTTGGCTAACCCAGATATAACCCAGATAGCCACATTTACCTTGTTACTAATAAAACCAAAGATAACCAATGAAAGCTGAGAATGATTCCTGGACATTTAATATTGATGGTTCATGAGGATTGAAGGTTGTAAGCTCCCCTCCAGTTGGAACTACATCTTGGCTATCCCTGTGTTCACCACAGTGCCCAGTGCTTAGTACGTGTTACTTAATGTCAATGAAATAATGATGGGCAGTACCACAAAGGGGTGACCTCTGAAGACACTTCCTGTTCTGTGTACAGGCCACTTGGGATGTCGACATCAGACATGGTGAGGCCGATGCTATGATGAATCTGGATGAGCAGCGTCATGAGAAGCTGAGGAAAGAGTCGGAATGTAGCTGCTCGAAGCCTGTTTCCCAAAAACACCTCATAGAGGGCATCTGTTGCCTGTGGTGGAAAAGACAGAGAGGAACTAAGCACCTGCCATTTTGAAATACAGAAGTCATGAAGTCATGAAGGAAACTATTAATATATTTGACTACATACAAATATAAAGCCAGGGCAACATTTACCATAAAGTTAGATGACAACAGGCCAGGTGCAGTGGCTCATGCCTGTAATCCCAGCACTGTGGGAGGCCAAGGTCGGTGGATCACCTTAGGTCAGGAGTTTGAGACCAGCTTGGTCAACATAGTGAAACCCCATCTCTACTAAAAATACAGAAAAATTAGCCAGGTGAGGTGGCTCATGCCTGTAATCCCAGCTACTAAGGAGGCAGAGGCAGGAGAATCGCTTAAACCTGAGAGGTGGAGGTTGCAGTGAGCAAAGATTGTGCCGTTGCACTCCAGTTTGGGTGACAGAGTGAGACCCCGTCTCAAAAAAAAGAAAAAGAGTTAGATGATAACAACCTGAAGAAGTATTTGTATCAATATATTATTCTTACTATATAAAATGCTCTTACATAGCAGTAAAAAAAAGTGAAGGCTTATTGGTCAAAGGGTAGGCCACATACCAGTAGCACTGTCATCACCTGGGAGCTGGTTAAACAGGGAGAATCTCAAGCCCCATCCCAGACCTTCCACATCAGAACCTGCATTTTAATAACATCCCCAAGTGATTGTGGTTTGTGTGCATATTAAATCTGAGAAGGACTGGTATACAGGAAATGAACAAATAAGTCATAAAAGAAATATAAATGGCCAATTAAAAACATATACAAGGCTGGGTGTGGTGGTGTAATCTCAGCATTTTGGGAGGCTGAGGCGGGAGGATTGTTTGAGCCCAGGAGTTCGAGACCAGATAGGGCAACATGGGGAATCCCTGTCTCTACCAAAAAATACAAAAATTAACCAGGCATGGTGACACTCTCTTGTATTCCCAGCTACTCAGGGAGGCTGATGTGGGAGGATTGCTTGAACCCAGGAGGAACAGGTCGCAGTGAGCTGAGATCATGCCACTGCAGTCCAGCCTGGGCAACAGAGTGAGACCCTGTCTCAAAAAGAAAAATAACAATAATTGAGAGCACAGAAAGCTGAACCATAAACTGGTTGGGGAGAAAATAAAGTAAAAAGTAAATGTTGATAGTGGAGCAGGCTGTGTGTGTGTGGAGACAGAAGGTTTATGGGAACACCGTACTGTCTGCTCAGTTTTTCTGTGAACTTAAAACTGCTCTAAAAAATAAAGTATTTAAAGAAAAAAATGTATACCAAATAGATACACCAAAAGTTTATATATGTATAAAGACTTCTGGAAAGTTCATTTTTAGGGAGATTGTTACAGATATGAGCTAAGAATGGTTTTTACACTTTTTTTAAAAAGGATTGTTTAAAAAAAAATCCGAAGAATATGTGACAGAGACTATATGGGGCCTGCAAAGCTTAAAATACTTACCATCTGGTCTTTTATAGAAAGCTGGCCAACCTCTGCTCAGGGAGATCTGCACTTTCTTTCTTTCTTTCTTTTTTTTGAGACAGAATCTCGCTCTGTCACCCAGGCTGGAGTACAGTGGCATGATCTCGGCTCACTGCAACCTCTGCCTCCCGGGCTCAAGTACAAGTCCTGCCTTCATCTCCTGAGTAGCTGGGATTACAGGTGGCCGCCACCATGCCTGGCTAATTTTTGTATTTTAAGTAGAGATGGGGTTGCATCATGTTGGGGTCAGGCTGGTCTCAAACTCCTGACCTCAAGTGATCGGCCCATCTTGGCCTCCCAAAGTGCTAGAATTACAAGTGAGAGCCACTGTGCCTGGGCTTTTTTTTTTTTTTTTTTTTTTTTGAGACGGAGTCTCACTCTGTTGCTCAGGCTGGAGTGTGGTAGCATGCAATCTTGGCTCACTGCAACCTCTGCCTCCCAGGTTCAAGCAATTCTCCTGCCTCAGCCTCTTGAATATCTGGGATTACAGGTGAGCGCCACTATACCCGGCTAATTTTTGTGTTTTAGTAGAGATGGAGTTTCACCATATTGGCCAGGCTGGTCTTGAACTCCTGACCTCAGGTGATCTAACTGCCTTGGTCTCCCAAAGTGTTGGGATTATAGGCGTGAGCCACCGCATCTGGTCTGCACTTTGTTTTATACAGTTCTACAATATTTGAAGTTTTTTTTCCCACAAGTTTGCATTGTTCTTTAACTATGATGATACATACTTTTTAGAATATGAGGGAAGGAATGTTTTAAACATATTAAACCAGGGATGTTTCCAAGGGACAGATGACAGTCATGGGTTCTTAATTTCTGTTTCTGGTTGGGCCAATAAAGCACCTTCCTCATCCCTCTTTTCCGCTTATCACTAGAGACAGAAATTAAACACCATGGCTTCAGGCTGTCAAAAGCCTAAAACAAAACCAAACAGAACAACAAAAACCAAAAAAGGCAGGTTGGACAAGTTTGTATTAAAGCATTCTGACTCCTTCACTTTCCCCAGCTCCCTCCATGTCAATCCCTTGGCAGAAACACTGTAGACTTATAAATGGATGAGAGATGCAGGCTTTGAGAGGGACCAAAAGGAACATTCTCCACTGGGGTGTGGGGTCAGTCATCCTGGGAGGGGCTGACATTAGAGGGGCAGAGCTCAAGGGCTTACAGCCACAGCCACATATGCCATCTTCTCCTGCGCAGGCTCATTATGGCATGTCTGCAGCTTCCTCAGGAGCCTCCACAGAATCCAGGTCGTGCTAGGAAGCTCCACCGCCAGCGTTCTCCACACCTCAGCCAGGTGCCTGGAAATCCCAAAGAGCAAGAGGGTTCAGGAGAAAGGCTGATTCCAATGCAATCTACAAGAGGTTCTCCTCTCTACTCAGTTCTTCAGGGTGTCAAAAGACTGATTTTGATTTCATAACAGTAACTCCCCAGGTTTTTTTTTATTCCTTCTTGTGAGACCCTGTCCCCCACCAAAAAAAAAAAAGTGGTTGTATCCATTTATTTGCCAACAAGCAGAGTAGGATTCCTATTGCTCCGTATTTTCTTTTATTTACTTATTTATTTTTTAAAATTTCATTATTCTTATTATTTTGACATGGAGTCTTGCTGTGTCACTCAGGCTGGAGTCAGCGGCATGATCTCATCTCACTGCAACCTCTGTTTCCTGGGTCCAGTCAATTCCCTTGCTTCAGTCTCCCAAGTAGCTGGGATTACAGGTGCCTGCCACCACGCCCAGCTAATTTTTGTATTTTTAGTAGAGCTAGGGTGTCGCCATGTTGGCCAGGCTGGTCTTGAACTCCTGACCTCAAGTGATCTGCCCACCCTGGCCTCCCAAAGTGCTGGGATTACAGGCGTGAGCCACTGCACCCAGCCAATTTTTTAAATTTTACTTTAAGTTCCGGGATACATGTGCAGAATGTGCAGGTTTGTTACATAGGTGTCCATGTGCCATGTTGGTTTGCTGCACCTATCAACCCGTCATCTAGGTTTTAAGCCCACACGCATTAGGTATTTGTCCTGATGGTCTCCCTCCCCTTGTCCCCCACCCCCAAACCCCCCAGGTTTTATCGAATCGAGTTCCCATTGCCTCAGCATGGACTTCAAGGCCATTCATAACCTGTCCTGACTTAACTTTTCAGCCCCACCACTTCCCCATGACACACTCTGTGCTTAAACCATCCAGACCATTCAGACCATTCACCTTTACCTAATAAAACTCAAACTTTGAAAACCCTATACCTTTGCTTATGTCACTTTTTTATTTTTTTATTTTTTTATTTTTATGACAGGGTCTCACTCTGTCACCTGGGCTGGAGTGCAGTGGTGCCATACACAGCTCACTGCAGCCTTGAACTCCTGGGCTCAAGCAATCCTCCTGCCTCAGCCACCCAAATAGCTGGGACCGCAAGCATGTGCCACCATAACTAGCTAATTTTTAAATTTGTTTTTATAGAGACAGGGTCTCGCCATGTTGCCCAGGCTGGTCTTCAACTCCTGGGCTCAAGCGATCCACCTGCCTCGGCCTCCCAAAGTGCTGGGATTATAGGCATGAGCCACCGTACCCGATCCTTATGTCACTTTCTTAAACTGGAAGACCCTTTCCAAAACTCTTCTCTGCCCATCAAAATCCTTCAAGGTCCAGCTCCAGCATCATGTCTCCTAGGAATCCTTGTTTGCTTCTTCACCATGTCTTTCATAAGAGTTCTCATAGCACTTAAAAAAATTTCTTCTTCTTAGAGGTCGCTTCAATCTTATGTGTGCTATCATCAGTTCTATATGTGTGTATCTGTTCCCTCTGAAGGAAAGGATTCTTTCTGGCTCTTCTAGGAATTCCTCAGGGACTTGCACAATGCCAGGTTCATAGAAGGCATTATAGACACATGTATTCAATCTGGTCTGTGGTCCTCAAATTTTGGCTACAGTTAATCTTTGAAATAAAGTTTCGAACCTGCTTAGAAGAGATAGCTTCTAGAGAAAAATAATATGTAATAACTTCTCTGTCATTGATTCAAATGTAGGACCTGAGAGTTACGTAAACATTGTGGAAGAACATTACAGTGGGAAGAAAATTGGGAGTTACTCATGCTTTTAATCCATTCTTGTATTTTCAGAATCTACTTAGGCATCTTTGTATGCTAGAGTAAGTTTTTAAAGTGTGATCTTCCAGGCCAGATGTGGTGGCCTATAATCCTGTAATCACAGCACTTTGGGAGGCTGAGAAGGGAGGATTGCTTGAGCCCAAGAGTTCAAGACTAGCCTGGGAAACATGGCGAAACCCTATCTCTACAAAAAAAGTAAAATTAGCCAGGTGTGGTGGTATGTGCCTGTAGTCCCAGCTACTCAGGAGGCTGAGGTGGGAGGATCATTTGAACCCAGGAGGCAGAGACTGAGGTGAGACAAAATCATACCACTGCACTCCAGCCTGGGTGGCAGGGTGAGACTCTGTCTCAGGGGGAAAAATAAAAGAAAAGAAAAGAAAAAGAAAGAAAAAAAAGTGTGGTCTTCCAACTGTGAGAATCATCCTAAAACTTGAGAGGCTTAAAGACTATCCCAACATTTCACTCCCCACCTCAGTGATTATAATTTGTGAATAAAACAAAGTAAGAAGGTCCTAAAGAACTTCCACAGGAAAGGCCAGAAAGGCAATATAGGATGCTGAAAAAGCTCACAGCTGCACAATGATGAGACGGCAGAATAGGAACATTCATCTGGGATGACATAAAGAAATTCCCATGTTTACTTACCCTCAGTTATTTTCTCTGAATTCCAGAGGGAGTAAATGAAGTGCTTTGAGAAAATGTTTATTGTGAGAGAAGTGGTGCAAAATGCTTTTGGTTTGCCGCACATTTTAAGTGTGCTGAAAATGCATCTGAATTTAGAAAGCACACAGCCTTTAAGCCAATGGTTCACGAATTTCAATGCGAGAAACACCTGGAGAGTTTGTTTAAAATACGGAAAAAATCTTCCCACCTCCAGTGATTCTGATTCTGTAGTTGTGACACGGGTTTTGTTTGCCCATCATCCCTTTGGGAAACTACCTTTTCAAGATCCTTAATAATCCTATTTGGTTCGTGTAGTTTGGTGGGAGCTGACTCCAAGCCAGGCTAACCAGAGTCCTGCCCAGGACATCTGTCAGAGCTAAAAAGGAAATGACACACCCTTTCTGCTGCAGTTTTGAGCTGATGGTAACTATTTTTGCCACTTTTAGTGCAAGTCCATCTGAGAGATTAATGGAGCCCTAATGAAAGAAACTGAGTCTCGGGATTCAATCCTGACGACAGACCCTTGGACTTTGCTGTGATATAAGCCTATACAATTCCTTAAGGTAGTGTGAGCTCAGTTTCTGCTACTTCCAACCAAGAGTCCTGACTAATATAGTAGGTCTGATGTAGGGTCTTGGAAAATGCTTTTTTTCTTTGAGACAGGGTTTTACTCTGACACTCAGGTTGGAGTGCAGTGGCATGATCATAGCTCACTGCAGTCTCAATTTCCCAGGCTCAGGTAATTCTCCCACCTCAGCCTCCTGAGTATTTGGAACTATGGGGTGTGCCACCACAACTGGCTAATTTTGCACTTTCTGTAGAGACAGGGTTTCACCATATTGCTCAGGTTGGTCTTGAACTCTTGGGCTCAAGCCATCTACCCGTCTCAACCTCCTAAAGTGCTAGGATTACAGGTATGAGCCACCATACCTCGCCAGAAGATGCTTTTTTTTTTTTTTAAAACAAGCTTCACAGGGGATTCTGAGGCAGTGTTTCAGACACTTTAACAAACACTGCACTAGGAGACTGAAGAAGCCTACATCTTTAAGAGCAAATATCTTGCTGTAGCGTCCTTACAGAATAGAAAGAGAAACAGCCTCTTGTCTCTTCTGCTGGAGTGCTGGGACAGAGCACTGCACCAGGGTAGTATGAGGGACATATGTCACATATGCACTCTATGACTTCTTTGTTTGGTCCTGCATTAGTGAACTGAGTTTCTCAAAGTATTTCATGTCCCATAGAGAAACAGTCAGTGGTGAAAATGTAGTGTAATTCCTGTGTCAGTAAATGATATCACCATTAACTTGGCCTCCAAAGTCAAAAACTGAGGAGTGGGGAGTTAGCCTGAATGCCTTCTTCCTCCCTGCCATTCCTTTCTGATTCAATCAAGGTCTGCCTACAGATGCTCCTACTTCTTTTTTTCTTTTTCTTTTTTTTTGAAACAGAGTTTCGCTCTGTCGCGCAGGCTGGAGTGAAGTGGTGCGATCTTGGCTCACTGCAACCTCCGCCTCCCGGGTTCAAGCAATTCTCTTGCCTCAGCCTGCAGAGTAGCTGGGATTACAGGCACACGCCACCAAGCCTGGCTAATTTTTTTACTTTTAGTAGAGACAGGGTTCGCCATGTTGGCCAGAATGATCTCGAACTCCTGACCTCAGGTGATCCACTCGCCTTGGTCTCCCAAAGTGCTAGGATTACAGGTGTGAGTCATGGCGTCTGGCCAATGCTCCTGTTTCTTTGCTCCCTCCTCCTCTCCATCTCTGGAGCCACTGCCCTAATCAGGGCATCATCATCTTTTGCCTGAAAAGGTGCAACTGCTTCACTGCCTGTCCTTCTTCCTGTCTGGCAGAACAGGCTCTAATCCATCTCCACCAGAGTCACACTAAAAATCCACATCTGATGATGTAAGTCCCTTAACTAAAGTTCTTCAGTGGCTTCCCAACTCCCGTAATATCAAGTCCACTATCCCAATTCTTAGTTGGTCCCAATCTATCACTGCTAACTTCTGACCACTTTTTAAAAGCAGCTTTAGTGGCTGGGCATGGTAGCTCATACCTGAAATCCCAGCACTTTGGGAGGCTGAAGCAGGCGGATCACGAGGTCAGGAGATTGAGACCATCCTGGCCAACATGCTTCAGCTCTAGCCATCACATCACTTTCCAGGTGACAGGAAGAAGAAAGATGATGAGCCTACTCTCTCCCTTTAAGGTTATTTGTCATAGGTTGCATGTACTACTTCAATTTGCATCCAGAATTTAGACAAACGGTCACACCTATATGCAAAACATCTAGAAAATAAGAGTATTTCAAATACCCAACTAAAGTTCAGGGATTCTATTACTATAGAACATGAAAAAATAATTAGTGAATACTGTCTTAAGTATTCAACTCACTGACTTTTAGTAAATTTACAAAGTTGTGCAACCATGACGACAATCCAATTTTAGAACATTTCCATCACTGCAAAAAGATCCCTGGTATCTGAGCCCTTCTTACTATCCACTTTTCTCTCCAGCCACTTTGATCTGCATCTGGCTTTTAGCGTTATCAGCTTGGGGACAGCTCTGCTTTCAGAAATCATTTCCTGACCCTTTGTTTAATTAAGTCCCGACCTAGGGGCTTCCACAGAACTCCCTACTTAGCTTTAGAATACTTATGCATCTACGTGGCTACGATGGTGCTGCTTAAGGGTGGGGTGCATGTCCTGTCCATTACTTATAGGGCCTAATAGCACCTTGCATATAGTTGATGCTTTAGGTAGCCTCCTAAGAACAATCACCCCAATCTATATGTAAATCCACTAACGTGTGGAGTCCTAACTAGGGAAAGGAAGCCAGGCTGGTGGGAGCAGGGGAAAGTAAAAAGACAAAGCAGATAAACTGTAAGTCTGCCTTTCTTCATGGTCGAGGACACGGCCCTTCTGCACAATTAACTCACCATCTTCCTCTGCCCAACTATCGCCAGACACCTGCAAATTAGCTCACTGCAATTTGGCATTATCTATACTGCACAAGGCCCTCTTCAACACACAGCATGAACACTATGCTGTAAAATCTCCACCAAGCCTTTGTCTCCTTGCAGTTGGCTTCTCTTTTGCAGGCTGCCTGTTGTCTCTCTGGCACCGTTATTTTCCTACTTTCTCTAATAAATCTGCCTTCCTCTACCCACAACTGTCTTGGTAAATTCTTTTACCCGAGCAGCACCGGCCCAGTCATTGCTCCCCTGTGACATAATGAACTTCAAGTAAATGACAAAAATATAATCAGAATAACATTTCCTGGCTGGGCGCGGTGGCTCATGCCTATAATCCCAGCACTTTGGGAGGTCGAGGAGGGCAGATCACGAGGTCAGGAGATCGAGACCACAGTGAAACCCTATCTCTACTAAAAATATAAAAAATTAGCCGGGCGCGGTGGCGGGCGCCTGTAGTCCCAGCTACTCTGGAGGCTGAGGCAGGAGAATGGCGTGAACCCGGGAGGCGGAGTTTGCAGTGAGCTGAGATCACGCCACTGCACTCCAGTCTGGGTGACAGAGCAAGACTCCATCTCAAAAAAATAAATAAATAAATAACATTTCCTGAGTAAAGCCACTTAAATTTTTAAAAGACTCTATAGTTTGCATATGATTTACAGCAGTTCTCAAAGTCCTCCCAGAGGTAGAACAAATACAAGCAATAGAATAACACTAAAAGTATACTTAAAAAAATTAAATAGGACAGCACATGGTGGCTCACGTCTGTCACCCTAGCACTTTGGGAGGCTGCGGCAGGTGGATCACTTGAGCCTAGAAGTTCGAGACCGGTCTGGGTAACGTCGAGAAACCACAAAAAATAAAAAATTTAGCTGGGCCTACTGGTGTGAGCCTGTAGTCTCAGTTGCTCCAGTGGCTGAGGTGGGAAGATTCTTTGAGCCTGGAAGGTTGAGGCTGCAGCGAACTATGACTGTGTCACTATATTGCAGCCTGGGTGACAGAGAAAGACTCTGTCTCAAAACAAAAAACAAAAAACAAAAACAAAAACAAAAAAAACAAGAACAAAAACTAAATATATTTAATATTTTGTACTTTTATTTATTCATTTATTCAGAGACGGAGTCTTGCTCTGTCTTCCAGGCTGGAGTGCATTGGCGCAATCTCGGCTCACTGCAACCTCCACCTCCCAGGTTCAAGAGATTCTCCTGCCTCAGCCTCCCAAGCAGCTGGGATTACAGGTGCCCACCACCACACCAGGCTAATTTTTGTGTTTTTTTTTTTGTTTTGCTTTTGTTTTTTGAGACAGAGTCTTACTCAGTCACCCAGGCTGGAGTGCAGTGGCATGATCTCGACTCACTGCAACCTCCGCCTCCCGGGTTAACACCATTCTCCTGCCTCAGCCTCCCTAGTAGCTGGGACTACAGGTGCCCACCACTGCGCCCAGCTAATTTTTTTGTGTTTTTACTAGAGATGGGGTTTCACGCTGTTAGCCAGGATGGTCTCGATCTCCTGACCTCGTGATCCGCCCATCTCAGCCTCCCAAAGTGCTGGGATTACAAGCGTGAGCCACTGTGCCCGGCCTCAGTTTTGCATTTTTTTTAGTAGAGGTGGGGTTTCACCATGTTGGCCAGGCTGGTCTGGAACTCCTGACCTCCGGTGATCCACCCACTTCAGCCTCTGAAAGATTTATTTTTATGTAAGAGTTGAGTACAGATAAGCTGTAGCAAGTACCAAACATTCAAGAACAACTTGTTAGAGAAATACACAAAAGCAAGCTCAAAAAATTTTAAAAAATTTAAAAAGCTTGAGTGTGGTGGTACACACCTGTAGTCTCAGCTACTCAGGCGGCTAAGGTGAGAAGATCACTTGAGCCCAGGAGTTCAAGGCTGCAGTGACCTATGACTGAAACACTGTCTCTTAAAAAAAAAAAAAAAAGGCCGGGCGCAGTGGCTCAAGCCTGTAATCCCAGCACTTTGGGAGGCCGAGATGGGCGGATCACGAGGTCAGGAGATCGAGACCACCCTGGCTAACACGGTGAAACCCCGTCTCTACTAAAAATACAAAAAATTAGCCGGGCGAGGTGGTGGCGCCTGTAGTCCCAGCTACTCGGGAGGCTGAGGCAGGAGAACGGCGTGAACCCGGGAGGCGGAGCTTGCAGTGAGCTGAGATCCGGCCACTGCACTCCAGCCTGGGTGACAGAACAAGACTCTGTCTCAAAAAAAAAAAAAAAAAAAAAAGTAAGACTGTTACTCCAGGCTGGAGTGCAGTGGCTATTCACAAGTCCAATCATCATGTACTATGGCCCCAAACTCCTGGGCTCAAGTGATTTTCCTGCCTCAGACTCCTGAGTAGGTGGGACTACAGGTGTGTGCCACCATGCCCAGCTTTAAAAAAAATCTGCATTAATTTTTTCTCTGGATGGGTAAAAGTATTCCGTTATTTCATTTAGTTCAGTTTAGAGAACATAATAAGCACTACACCAAGATATTATGTGAGGCCATTCACTTAAAAGAATACTTTTCAAATAGTTTAAAGCAGGGAAATCTCTTCTTAAATAAAATAGTTGCCCAGAATCACAATAGAGAAAGCAGACATAAAGAGGCGTTGCTCTGGTTAAAGTGGGGGGGGGGGGGGGCATGGGACTTTATTCTGAAGCCTTCCTGCCTCTTCCATAGGCATCTTTGTGGAAATTTCCAGGGTGCCTCCAAATGTGAAAAACACTAATCAAAAAAAAAAACCATCTTTATACCTACTATGTACCCACAAAAATAAACAAAAAATCCATCCTGTTTGATCCTTTCTCTGATTCCAGTCTTCTTTATGTATGCATATTTACTTTTTAAATGTATATATTTATTGCCTTATTTTTAGGCAAAATCATTCTCAAGTGAGTTGCAGACATTATGACACTTTACCTCTCAATAACTTTAGTATCTTATCTCCTAAGAATAAGGACATCCTTCTGTATAACCATAGTATTTCATACCTAAGAAAATTACACGAATTTTTTTTGTTTCTTTGTCTGAGACAGAGTCTGACTCTGTCACGCAGGCTGGACTGCAGTGGTGTAATCTTGGCTCACTGTAACCTCCTCCTCCTGGGTTCAAGCGATTCTCCTGCCTCAGCCTCCCAAATAGCTGGGATAAGAGGCATCTGCCACCATGCCTGGGTAAATTTTGTATTTTTTGTATTCACCATGTTGGCCAGGCTGGTCCTCAACTCCTGGCCTTAAGTGATCTGCCCACTTCTGCCTCCCAAAGTGCTGGGATTGCAGGTGTCAGCCACTGTGCCTGCCCAGAAAATTACACCAATTTAATATTCTAGTATAGAATCCATATTTAAATTTTCTCCAAGCTTTCTTGTATAGCTTTTGTTTTTGAACCAGGATCCAATCAAGGTCACACAGTGCATTTGGGTATGTTTTTGAGTATCTTTTTATCTAGGACAGTTCCCTCACCACCAGTTTTACTTCCATGATGTTAACTTTTTTGAAGAGTCCAGTTCAATTATCTTACAGAATGTTCTTCATTTGGGATTTGTGGGATTCTTTTCTGATGATTATGTATTATATTCTGATTTATATCACCAGCTTTATGTATATCGTGTCTTCTCTACAAAAGAATCATTAGATTTTTGAGGGCAACCATCTTTCACAATACCCAGAGCTGTGTCACATACTCCAGTTTAATCCAGAGGCTGTACGGGATTCTGTTACCTGTTATATGGCACTGGATGACACAGAAGGAAGCTGAGCACTATATCTGTATACTTGGGTCTGGATATAAATAAACTCACGGTATTTATGATTTGTTGGCGGACTCTAGGCTGGCTGATTATGGATAACTGGGCACAGATAACTCCCAGAATTTCTGGCACCTGAAGAAGAAAAAGAAATTACTAAGACTGTAATCCTGTAGGACACTGATGGCTATTGAGGATATTGTGGCCATTTCTGAAAGGTCCTAGGGGAGTGACTTTTTCTTAAAGACAGGGTCTTGCTCTGTTGCCCAGCCTGGAATGCAGCGGTACAAACACAGCTCACTGCAGCCTTGAACCCCTGGC
Source organism: Piliocolobus tephrosceles (assembly GCF_002776525.5). Lineage (NCBI taxonomy): Eukaryota > Metazoa > Chordata > Mammalia > Primates > Cercopithecidae > Piliocolobus > Piliocolobus tephrosceles. The sequence goes on from NC_045453.1 coordinate 9,997,957, forward strand.
CTCAAATAATCCTCCCACTTCAGCCTCCCGAGTAGCTGGGACTACAGGCACACACCACCACACCCAGGTCATTGTTGTATTTTCTGTAGAGACAAGGTCTCTCTATGTTGCCCAGGCTGGTCTTGAACTCCTGGGCTCAAGTGATCCTCCTGCCTTGGCCTCCCAAAGTGCTAGAATTACAGGTATAAGCCACTGTGCCTGACCCCTAGGGGGTGACTTTTAAACAAACTGTTTATTATTTTTTAAAGTTTATAATCAAAATCACTTAAAATATATCTGTATGTGTGTATACATATATAAAGGATTTGGAAGGATTTATAATCAAAGCTGTCAATACTGTGTTTTTGAGTGATAGAATATTAGATTTTTTGCTTCTATATTTTTTCTAATTTTTCCTCAATAATTGATGTATTGATTTTACAATAAGACAAACTAATAAAAGTGTTGCAAGGAAGCTGGGCTTTTTTCCACTGTGACTTTGAGAATGGCAGTGGAGTCCTTATCTATCTTCCTCCCAGAGATGTCCATCAGGCTCAGGTAAGGGAAACTGGAGCCATTGGGCTTTGGTCCATTTCTCTGCTTGGACCACTCTTCCCACCCACAGATGCGTGGGTTCCTGTCTCTGTGGAAATGTCACCTTCTCAGAGAGGCACACCTCAGCCACTTAATATAAAATGGCCATCGTCAGCACCAGTAGGCTGGGCATGGTGTCTCACGGCAGTAATCGCAGTACTTTGGGAGGCTGAGGCAGGCGGATCACTTGAGGTCAGGAGTTTGAGACCAGCCTTGCCAACATGGCGAAACCGCATCTCTGCTAAAAATACAAAAAATTAGTTGGGCGTCATGGCAGGCGCCTGTAATCCCAGCTACTTGGGAGGCTGAGGTGGAAGAACACAGCAACCTGGGAGGTGAAGGTTGTAGTGAGCCGAGACTGCACCACTGCACTCAAGCTTGAGCAACACAGCAAAATGCTGTCTCCAAAAAAAAAAAAAAAAAAAATTCTGGCTAACACAAGGGTAAATTTACTGTTTTGGGGAAAGATTCTCTTCCCTGAATAAAGACATAAAAAGGAAGGCAACATATTTCTTCTTCTTGGACATAGTCTACTCTGCTCAGAAAGTCCAAAATTGCTCCGACTACCTTATGACCACATGAATAGACAAGGTAGAAGGATGAAGAAACCCCTGGGTCTTTGATAACACCGTTGAATCACTGAATTAATCTTGGAAAATACTCTGTGTCCAGACTTGTTATTATGTGAGAGAATAAATCCTTTGGCTAAGCTTCTACCTGCTGGGCTTTTTTGCTGCTAAAAGCACCCAACTGATACAAATGCCCATCTCACCATGCTCTTATCATGTCATTCTTTTTGCATCTTTGCTATTTTAATAGGGTAAAAAAAAGGGTGCTCATCATTTGTTGTTGTTGTTTTTTAATTTGTTTTATTTGTTGCTGTTTTCTGAGACAAGATCTCCTTCTGTTGCCCAGGCTGGAATGTAAAGGCATGATCATGGCTCCCTGCAGCCTTGTCTTACTGGCCTCAAGCACTCCTCCTGCCCCAGCTTCCCAAGTAGCTGGCAACACAGGTGTGTGCCACCATGCCTGGCTAATTTTAAAAAATTTTTTTGTAGAGATGGGGTCTCACTATGTTGCCCAGGTTGGTCTTGAACTTCTGGGTTCAAGCAATTTGCCTGCCTCAACCTCCCAAACTGCAGGGATTATAAGTGTGAGCCACTATACCCGGTTCTCATCATTCTTAAATTACTTTTTATTTGTACCCAAGTACAATATGGGAACACAATTTAAAAAGTCCAGTGGCATTTCAAGCTTCTTTCCTCCCTCTTCCTCAGGTCTGTTCTCCAGAGAAAAGGGTTCTTTTACCCCTTTTGTCTCTTCCAGCATGTCCTTCTCTATTTCTAAATAACATAACTATATAGTTATTTCTTGATGTTTTAATTTTAGATACATTTAGATAAATTCTCTTTAATTTTGATTTCTAAGTCTGCCTCCTTCTAGGGTCACTTATGGCTTTTTATTTACTTTTATTTATTTATTTATTTATTTTGAGGCAGGGTCTCACTCTGTCTCCCAAGCTGGAGGGCAATGGTGCAATCTCAGCTCACTGCAGCCTCTGCCTCCTGGGTTCAAGCAATTCTCCTGCCTCAGCCATCCAAATAGCAGGTGTGCACCATCATGCCTGGCTAATTTTTGTATTTTAAGTAGAGACAGGGTTTCACTATGTTGCTGAGGCTGATTTCGAACTCTTGAGCTCAAGCCATCTGCCCGCCTTGGGCTCCCAAAGTGCTGGAATTACAGGTGTGAGCCACTGCGCCCGACCACTTACAGCTTTTTAAATCTTGATACCTTTAACCCATCTGGATGAGTATCTAAAGTTATTCTCATATGTGTTAGTTAAATCTCCCCAGAAAAACTCTACTCTTATAGAATATATGGACCACACCTTTTTTTTTTTTTTTTTGAGATGGAGTCTCGCTCTGTCGCCCAGGCTGGAGTGCAGTGGTGCAATCTTGGCTCACTGCAACCTCCACCTCCCGGGTTCAAGCGATTCTCCTGCCTCAACCTCCCGAGTAGCTGGGACTACACACACGCCACCACGCCCAGCTAATTTTTGTATTTTTAGTAGAGACAGGGTTTCACTGTGTTGGCCAGGATGGTCTCGATTTCTTGACCTCGTGATCCGCCCGCCTCAGCCTCCCAAAGTGCTGGGATTACAGATGTGAGTCACCGCACCCAGTCACGGACCACATCTTAGATTTAAAAAAAAATCTCCCTCCCTAGTTACATACACAGTCGTTGTTTGGTATATGTTTATAGAATGGGTATTTGTGACTAAACAGACTAAGGCTTTGACCCTGTACCCACGAGGAGTCATTCTCAGCTGAATAGGACAAGCAGAGACTTCAGTAGCTGCAGGGATGAAGAGGTCCTACTGGCTTTTTAAACCCAGGAAATAGACACTGAAAGTTTACCTTCTCAAATCGGGACTCTGCATTTTTTGCCAAAGTTAGCAGTAATTCTCCTGCTGATCGCTGGATGCGGGGATGATTCAGGTTTTTCAGGGTATCAAATGTAGTCATTATAAACTGGCAGAGCTCATTTGAATCGAGAAAACCTTCAAAGACCTGAAATGATGTAGGAAAATGAATTTCCAAGAAATATGGAAATATGGTATGACAGAAAGTGCCCTGAACAAGGACTCGAGTCTAAGTTAACAATCAGAGAAATGGACAAAGATGTACAAGGCTGTTTTATTTGAGTCTTGTGGTTTTGTTTTGTTTTTGGAGATAGCATCTTACTCTGTCACCCAGGCAGGGGCACAATCACGGCTCACTGTAGCCACAACCTCTTGGGCTCAAGTGATCCTCCTGCCTCAGCCTTCTGAGTAGCTGAGGCTACAGGCACCTGCTACCACACTCTGATAATTTTTAGATTTTTTGGTAAACACAGGGGTCTCACTGTGTTGCCCAGGCTGGCCGTGAACTCTTGGCTCAAGCGATCCTCCCGCCTCAGCCTCCCAAAGTATTGGAATTATAGGCGTGAGCCATGCACCCAGCCCAGTCTTGTTTATTATGGTAAAAAGGTGGAAGCAATCCAAATGTCCACTGCTAGCATCTGTGCATGGACTTTTGCTGCTCCGACACTGAGGCTGGAGTGCAGTGGTGTGATCACAGCTCACTGCAGCCTGGACTCCCAGGCTCAAGCAATCCTCCAACTTGTTTCCTGAGAAGCTAGGACTACAGGTATGCACCACCACACCCAGCTAATTTTTTTATTTGTAGAGATGGGTCTTGCTATGTTGCCCAGGATGGTCTGGAATCCTGGGCTCAAGTGATCCTTCCGCCTCAGCCTCCCTAAGTGCTGGGATGACAGGGGTGAGCCACTGCACCCAGCCTGCTGCTCTGACATTTAGAAAGAAGCTTTATTGGCCAGGTGCAGTGGCTCATGCCTGTAATCCCAGCTCTTTGGGAGCCTAAAGCGGGAGAAACACTTGAGCCCACAATTCGAGACTAGCTGCTTGGCCAACATGAAGAAACCCTGTCTCTACTAAAAATACAAAAATTAGTTGGGTGTGGTGGTGCATGTCTGTAATCCCAGCTACTTGGGAGGCTGAGGGAGGAGAATCACTTGAACCTGGGAGGCGGAGGTTGCAGTGAGATGAGATCGTGCCACTGCACTCTAGCCTGGGTGACAGAGCGAGACTCCGTCTCAAAAATAAAATAAAATAAAAGAAGCCTGGCATAGTGGCTCACGTCTGCAATCCCACTACTTTGGGAGGCCGAGGCAGGTGGATCACCTGAGGTCAGAGTTCAAGACCAACCTGACAAACATGGAGAAACTGTCTCTACTAAAAATACAAAATTAGCTGGGCATGGTGGCGAATCCCAGCTACTCAAGAGGCTAAGGCAGGAGAATCACTTGAACCCAGGAGGCGGAGGTTGCAGCAAGCCAAGATTGAGCCATTGCACTCCAGCCTGGGCGACAAGAGTGAAACTCCGTCTCAAAGAAACACCTCCCCCCAAACAAAACAAAACAAAACAAGAAAAGAAAAAGAAGCTGTATTATGAGATCTTCAGAAACAGTCACACTTTTATAGGATAGGACTTAAAAAAAAAAAGCCCTAATGTTACACAGCTGACAGGTTCCCAGGCATAGTTAAAATGCCTTGTCTGGAGACAACATACTAAAAAATGTGTCATTCTGTCTTTCTTTGCATTTACTAGTAGATAAAGTCCTTCACGTGATTATAATAGGTTTAATTTAGTGGGTACTTACTAGCAAATTTTTTTTTTTTTTACAATTTACACTGTTTACAATTCAGTCGTGGTTTAGCAAAGCATTTTCCATACGATATCTCATTTAACCACGACTGTATTGTAAATAGTGTAAATTTTTAAAAAAATTGTAAAAACTGTCCCAATTTTTACAGATCTCCATCATGCAGATGAGAAAATTGATGTGCAGAGAGATGAAATTACTTGGTACCTTTCACCCTACATGAGTAAGATACGTGGGTTTTCTTTATTTTCCCCTAGCCCCTAGAATGCCTGGTACCTAGTGGATATATAAGTATTTATTGAATAATGCATAACTACATTAATTTAAAAGTGTCTAGCTTGTTGGATCAACCATACTCTCTTGCAGCTCCTTTTTGGGACCAGCATTTACGTTTGCAAGACACTGGCAATTATTAATAGTAGGAGCAGAGCTGGTATGAAGTGAAATCCAGGGATACTGGCCTCAATGGCAGGTTGACCTTAACCCCCAAACTAAGAGGGCAAGGGGTATATGGGCCAGGATCCTGGTGCCTTGTCTTCAAACTATGGAATGTTTAGAGACCACATTCCTTGGGCAATTGTGTATGGTTTTGTTTTATAAGAAACGACCAGAACTTTTTCCAAAGTGGTTTTTACTGTTTTACATTTCCATGAATAAATGCAGGAGACTTCTGGTTGTTCCCCACCCTTGCCAACACTTCTGGCTATGGTTGTAATTTTAGCCATTCTTGTTACCTGGGCAATTCTGAAGGGACAGGTGTAGAAGCATTTAGCGGCAGAGCTGTAGAGCTCCAGGAATTCTCGACATTTTGTCAATGCTCTTTTCAAGCTTTGCTGATTTTTCTTGTCATGTATGATATCTGAAAAGAAAATATAAAATATGAATACTTTCTGGCTTCTTTTTTCCTTCTTGATTTTACAGGTCTGGTTGATCTCCAGTTTAAAGTGGATCCCAAGATCTTACTCTTCTTTTTCACTTGAACAAAAATGTCTGGGGGAGGGAGTATGTGTTCATCTGAAGGCTGATTTATTTCTCTTTTCTTGTAGAACAATATATAAAAAGAGCCAAAAGAAAAAGCAAAGAGGAGGTTGAGGCAGGTGGATCACTTGAAGTCAAGAGTGTGAGACAACCCTGGCCAACATGGTGAAAATAAAAAAATTAGCCGGGCATGGTGGCACTCTCCTGTAGTCTCAGCTACCTGGGAGGCTGAGGTGGGAGGATCACTTGAACCCAAGAGGTGGAGTTTGCAGTGAACCAAGATCACACCACTGCACTCCAGCCTGGGTGACAGAGTAAGACCTTGTCTTTTTTTTTTTTTGAGACAGAATTTCATTCTTGTTGCCCAGGCTGGAGTGCAATGGCGTGATCTCGGCTCACTGCAACCTCTGCCTCCTGGGTTCAAGTGATTCTCCTGCCTCAGCCTCTTGAGTAGCTGGGATTACAGGCATGTGCCACCACGCCCAGCTAATTTTGTATTTTTAGTAGAGACGGGGTTTCTCCATTTTGGTCAGGCTGGTCTTGAACTCCTGACCTCAGGTGATCCACCTGCCTTGGCTTCCCAAAGTGGTGGGATTACAGGCATGAGCCACAACACCCAGCCGACCCTGTCTTTAAAAAAAAAAAAAAAAAAAAAAAAGCAAAAGCAAAGAGCTTTTTGTAAGAGCAGAGCATTTGAGTGATTTGTGAGTACAACCAAAGCATGCTACCTTATTTCCCCCCACTGGTGAGGAATGGTGAGGGGTCTCCCTATGAAGCTTAGGTTCCCAGAAAAAATTGCCCAACTTTATACTATGTATGATAATTCTGATATCAGAACTGTTCATCATTGTCTAGTTTTGCTGATCATTGTAGCATCTTGTTTTTCTTCTGTTTTATTGTGACCTCATTGTTGCTGGAAATTTGTAGATGGAAAATTTATCTTTGAGCACTTGGCTGAGGACACTGTCTCTCCAACTAGAAAATAAGCTCCCTGGGGGAAGGTATCTTGTCTGTCTTGTTTAGTGATGCATCACTAGAACAATACATGCTTCATAACTATTTGCTGAATCAATAATCAACTGTATTTCTTTGGCTGTACACCTGGTAGAGACTGCTCATGCTCAGAGGTGCCCAACGACAGGACAGTTGCTTTGGGAAGCATGGAGCTTCCTTATCCATGTGAAGCACAGACCCAGGCAGAGGAATTACAGTTGTATGTAGCTTAACAATTGGGATACATTTTGAGAAATGCACTGTTAGGCTACTGTATTACTGCATGAACATCACATAGAGTGTACTTTTTTTTTTTTTTTAGACAGAGTCTCTCACTCTGTCACCCAGACTGGAGTGCAGTGGCGCAATCTCGGCTCACTGCAACCTCCACCTCCCAGGTTTAAACGATTCACCTGCCTTAGCCTCCTGAGTAGCTGGGACTACAGGCATACGCCACCACGCCAGGCTAATTTTTGTACTTTTAGTAGAAACGGGGTTTTGCCCTGTTGGCCAGGCTGGTCTTGAATTCCTGACCTCAGGTGATGGACCCTCCTCGGCCTCCCAAAGTGCTGGGATTACAGGCATGAGCCACTGCGCCTGGCCTAATTTTTTTTTTTTTTACATTCTAAAGTGTTTTTGTTAAAAACTAAGACAAAAACACACACACTAGCCTAGGCCTACACAAGATCAGGATAATCAATACCACTGTCTTCCATCTTCACATCCTGCTCCACTGGAAGGTATTCAGGGCAGTAACACACATGGAGCTGTCATCTCCTATGACAACGCCTTCTTTAGGAATACCTCCTGAAGGGCCTGCCTGGGGCTGTTTCATAGTTAACTGATTTTTTAATAAGTAGAAGGAGTACATGCTAAAATAATCATAAAATGTACAGTAATAAACCAGTAACATAGTTATTTATTATCATTACCAAGGATACGTACTGTACATAATTGTAGGTTCTATACTTTTATATGACTGGTAGTGCAGTAGGTTTGTTTACACCAGTATCACCACAAACATGAGTAATGCATTGTGCCATAATGTTATGATGGCTACAATGTCACTAGGTGATAGAAAACTTTCAGCTCAGCTGGGTATGGTGGTGGACACCCATAGTCCCAGCACTTTAGAAGGCTGGGGTAGGAGCACTGCTTGAGCTCAGGAGTTGGAGACCAGCCTGGACAACACAGTGAGACTTTGTTTCTTTTTATTCTTTCTCTCTTTCTTTCTCTCTCCCTTTCTCTCTCTCTCTTTCTTTCTTTCAGACGGAGTCTTGCTCCGTCACCAGGCTGGAGTGCAGTGGCATGATCTCAGCTCACTGCAACCTCTGCCTCCCAGGTTCAAGTGATTCTCCTGCCTCAGCTTCCCAAGTAGCTGGGACTACAGGCGTGTGCCACTCCACCTAGCTAATTTTTGTATTTTTAGTAGAGACGGGGTTTCATCAGGTTGGCCAGGATGGTCTTGATCTCTTGACCTTGTGATCTGACAGCCTTGGCCTCCCAAAGTGCTGGAATTACAGGTGTGAGCCACCGTGCCAAGCTGAGACTTCCTTTCTTTAAAAAAAAAAATAATAATAAGGCTGGGCGTGGTGGTTCATGCTGTAATCCTAGCACTTTGGGATGCTGAGGCGGGCAGATCACTTGAGGTCAGGAGTTCGAGACCAGCCTGGCCAACATTAAGTAACATTTAGTAGAGATGGTGAAACCCCATCTCTACTAAAAATACAAAAATGAGCCAGGTGTGGTGGCGGCTGCCTGTAATCCCAGCTACTTGGGAGACTGAGGCATAAGAACTGCTTGAACCTGGGAGGTGGAGGTTGCAGTGAGCCGAGATCACACCACTGCACTCCAGCCTGGGCAACAGAGCGAGACTCCACCTCAAAATAAAATAAAATAAAATAAAAAGAAAAATTTCATCTCCATGCTAATCTTATGTGACCCATACATGATCAGTTGTTGACTGAAATGTCATTATATGCTGCATGACTGTACTCGGCAGGGATGGAGTAGACTGAGATTCAAACACCGGGGGAATGCTGGGTTAGATATCCTCTAAAGTCCCTTCTAACCATGGAAGTCAGTGACTCATTCCTTGACCACACTGGCCCTCTCTCTATTTTTCAAACTCCTCAAGCTCACACCTACCAAGGATCCTTTCCTTAGTCATTCCTTCTGCCTAATACACTCTTCTTACCTCTCCAGGTGGCAAACTGCTCTTTATTCTCTGGATTACCTTTTCTGAACCCTGCAACTAGATTTGATTCTTACTCATGGCCCCTGTGTAATTTCCCTTCATAAGCACATTAATTCTCCTGCAGCCTCGACCTCCTGGGCTCAAGCGATTCTCCCACCTTCACCTCCTGAGTAGCTGAGATCATAGGCATACTCCACCACGCCAGCTAATTTTTAAAATTTTTTGTAGAGAAGGGTTTTTGCCATGTTGCCCAGGCTGGTCTTGAACACCTGGGCCCAAGTGGTCCTCCCAGCTTGGCCTGGCAAAATGCTATGAATATAGGAGTGAACCACTGCGCCCAGCCTCACTCCTACTTCTGACCAAACTAATCACTCTAGTTTGTCCACAGGGCCACGTTTAGCCACTCCCTGGCTATGCAGATGGATGACAATAGTGGGTCTGGTCTAGTACTAGGATTCTAATTATTAAGTCAGTGTTGCTTCATCTCTGCCTATGGACTATGTATCTTTCTCTTTATGAACTACTGTAAAAGGCCTTTCCAGAACATGGGGACTAAATGAATGTGTAAGGAGGGCTGGTGCTTATGTTGTGCTGGAGAATTCACTCAGGACCTCGCGGCCTTCAGCAGTGTCTTACACTTCAGCCTCAGGGTGATATGCAGCAGGTAGTGAATGCTCTCTGCAGCCTTCTCAGCCACCTTTTCCTGTGGGTCCCCACAGAGCAGTGCCATCAGAGCCACTAGGTGTCCAAGTCTTTGGAATCGCAGTGGAAGCTTGAGAAAGAAAAAGAAAGATGTCATCAGAAAACATGTGCATTTAGTGCCTTCGATTTGAATTGTTGAGAAGTAATCCCAATTCTACTCTCAACTCAAGGGAAGTGTAAGGGTCACAATCAGCCTGTGGATCTCTGTAGGGTTCATATTTAACATAGGTAGACACGGTATAGCCAGTAGATGGTGTCATTAAGAAATAGGGGAATTCTAACCTAAGTAAACAATCTGAAAAATGAAAAAGCTTTGTGCATAAAGATGTTAGTTCTAGCACTGTTTTTATTTTTATTTTTTAATTTTAATTTTTGGGAGTACATAGTAGGTCTATATATTTGTGGGGTATACAGGCCTGCAATGCATAACAATCATATCATGGAAAATGGAGTATCCACCCCCTCAAGCATTTATTCTTTGTGTTATAAACAGTCCAATTATATTCTTTTAGTTATTTTAATAATTTTTTTTTTGAAACAGAGTTTTGCCCTTTTCGCTCAGGCTGGAGTGCAGTGGCGCAATCTCAGCTCACTGCAACCTCCGCCTCCCGGGTTCAAGTGATTCTCCTGCCTCAGCCTCCCAAATAGCTGGAATTACAAGTGTGAGCCACTGCACCCAGGCGATTTTTGTATTTCTATTAGAGATGGGGTTTTCCTGTGTTGGCCAGGCTGGTCTCAAACTCTGAACCTCAAGTGATCCACCAACCTCAGTCTCCCAAATTACAGGCCTGAGCCACCACAGCTGGCCAAATATACGTACATTTAATATTACCAAATAAAAATGTATTACATTTTTAATATTATTTAAAAATTACTAATGCACAATAGTCACCCTGTTGTGCTATAAAATATTAGGTCTTATTCATTCTAACAACGTTTTTGGTACCTATTAACCATCCCCACCTCTCCCCAACCCTGCCACCACCCTTCTCAGTCTCTGATAACCATCCTTCCATTCTCTATCTTCATGAATTAAACTGTTTTGATTTTCAGGTCCCACAATATGTGAAAACATGTGATGTTTGTCTTTCTATGCCCGGTATATTTCACTTAGCATAACGACCTCCAGTTCCATCCATGTTGTTGCGAATGACAGGATCTCATTCTTTTTATGGCTGAAGAGTACTTCATTGTGTATAAGTACTTCATTGTGTATTCTTTATCCATTCATCTGTTGATAAACATGCTGCTTCCAAACTTTGGCTATTGTGAAGAGTGTCGCAACAAACAAGGGAGTGCAGATATCGCTTCCATATACTGATTTCCTTTCTTTGGGGTATACACCCAGCAGTGGCCTAAAGACCACACTTTGGAAATAATTGCATGACAATAGTAAAGGGAATTATCTTACAGCCAGTCTATGAATACAACTATTAAAAATCAAGTATCTAAGAAATGTATAATGTGTTATTCTGCTAAGTAAAAAAGCTGAGGCCGGGCGCGGTGGCTCAAGCCTGTAATCCCAGCACTTTGGGAGGCCGAGACGGGCGGATCACGAGATCAGGAGATCGAGACCATCCTGGCTAACACAGTGAAACCCCGTCTCTACTGAAAAAAAAAAAAAAATACAAAAAACTAGCCGGGCAAGGTAGCGGGCGCCTGTAGTCCCAGCTACTCAGGAGGCTGAGGCAGGAGAATGGCGTAAACCCGGGAGGCGGAGCTTGCAGTGAGCTGAGATCCGGCCACTGCGCTCTAGCCTGAGCGACAGAGCGAGACTCCGTCTCAAAAAAAAAAAAAAAAAAAAAAAAAAGCTGAACGCAGCCAGGCGTGGTGGCTCATGCCAGTAATCCCAGCACTTTGGGAGGCCAAGGTGGGCGGATCACCTGAGGTCAGGGATTCGAGACCAGCCTGCCACGCCAACATGGCGAAACCCCATCTCTACTAAAAGGACAAAAATCAGCCAGATGTGGTGGCAGGCAACTGTAATCCCAGCTATTCAGGAGGCTGAGGCAGGAGAATCGCTTGAACCTGGGAGGCGCAGGTTGTAGTGAGCCAGTATCACGCCACTGCACTCCAGCCTGGGTGACAAGACTGAGACTCCACCTCAAAGTTAATATATACATACATACATACATACATAAAGTAAAAAATAAAAATAAAAAGCTGAATGCAAAGTTGAGATACAGCATTAATTCTATTTATAAAATTCATTTTTTTAATATCCTGCTTGACTATGGAAAAAAAATCCATGTAACGTAGCTGGCAAAAATCATAGCAGAAAAGGAAATACAACTTGAAATAAATACTGAAGAAAACTGGATAAATTAAAAAATTGGCTGGGCGTGGTGGCTCACACCTATAACCTCAGCACTTTGGGAGGCCAAGGCGGACATATCATTTGAGGCCAGGAGTTCAAGACCTGCTTGGCCAACATGGTGAAACCCCGTATCTACTAAAAATACAGAAAAATTAGCTGGGCATGGTGGTGCATGCCTGTAATCCCAGCTACTTGGGAGGCTGAGGCAGGAGAATTGCTTGAGCCTGGTAGGTGGAGGTGGCAGTCAGCCAAGATCGCACCACTGCACTCCAGCCAGGGCGACAGAATGAGACTCCATCTCAAAATAAATAAATAAATGAAAATTAAAAACTTAAGAATAATAAAAATAAAACATTAAGGTAGAAAAGATAAATGAAGTTAGGAATTTGGTTGGCATGCAGAATGCATAATCATTTGCTTGAGGCAGGCCAAGGAGCAAGGGTCTGAACTCTCTCATGGCGAATGTAGACGTACACACAATGGTCCACAGAACATGATTCACGCTGTCCTTAAGATAACAAGCGGCCGGGCACTGTGGCTCACGCCTGTAATCCCAGCACTTCGGGAGGCCGAGGCAGGTGGATCACGAGGTCAGGAGATCAAGACCATCCTGGCTAACACAGTGAAACCCCGTCTCTACTAAAAATACAAAAAATTAGCCGGGTGTGGTAGTGGGCACCTGTAGTCCCAGCTACTTGGGAGGCTGAGGCAGGAGAATGGCGTGAACCCAGGAGGCGAGGCTTGCAGTGAGCCAAGATGGCACCACTGCACTGCAGACTGGGTGACAGAGCAAGACTCCGTTTCAAAAAAAAAAAAAAAAAAAGATAACAAGCAACTAGCCACGCAGAGGAAGCACAGCTTTTCCTAGGGTTGAGACGGAAAGAAATTTCTTCTGTGGCTCTACCGAAATAAGACACAGAAATATTGTGAACAGCCTTTACAACCTATTTACAGTAAACACAGCAACACATAGAGCTGTATAACATCTTTAATTCACTGATATAACCTTCATTCATTCAATCAACCAATAAATATGGTGTCAGTTATGTGCCAGGAACTATGACTGGCACTGGGGATATAAGTAGTGAACAAAAGAGAATATCCCTGCTTGCAGAGGTGATGATCTAGTTGGGGAAACACAAAGTAAACAAAATAGATATGTAAAATGTTATTATGTATCAAATGATGATAAATGTCATGATTAACAAAAATTCAGGGGAGAGGGATAAGAATTGTTTAGGACGGTCAGGGAAGGCCTCACTAATACTGAAATGAGAGACTGAGCCACGGAGATACCCAGGAGAAGAGCATTCTGGGCAGAGAGAATGGCAAGTGCCAAGGACTGAGATGGGTGTGTTTGGTGTTTCTGAGGAACCATAAGTAGGTGAGATTGGCTGGAGCGATGTAAATGAGAAGGAAAGAAACAGGAAGTAGATGAAGAATGGGACAGAAGGTATTGAAACCTGTAGAACATTGTGAGGACTTTGGCCAGCGGAGGGTCTTGAGCAGAGAAGGGACATGGGTTGACTTACATTTACTCAATCAATATTGAATTGAGCATCAACCACATGGCAGATTCTGTGCTAGGCAGGCACTGGGGCTACTGTGGTGAACAAGACAAGTATAATTGCAAGGCACAGTGGCTCATGTCTGTAATCCCAGCATTTTGGAAGGCAGAGGTGGGAGGATTGTTTGACCCCAAGAGTTTGAGACCAGCTTGGGCAATATAGTGAGACCCTAATCTGTATAAAAAATTAAAAAATTAACCAGGCATGGTGGTATATGCCTGTAGTCCCAGCTACTAGGGAGGCTAAGGCAGGAGCATTGCTTAAGGCCAGGAGGTTGAGGCTGCAGTAAGCCATGATCGCACTACTGCACTCCAACCTGGGTGACAGAGCGAGATCCTGTCTCACAAAAAAAAAAAAAAAAAAAAGAAAAGAAAAAAAAAACAGAGGAGCATAATCACTGGTAGAATTTATACTCTATTAGTGGGAAACAGATAACACAGCAATAAAGGAAGAATCAAGCCAGATAACCTCTGATTCTAGACAGCCCTAGGAAGGAGAGAGAGATGAGGCAGAGGGCAAGCGTAGGTCTGTCTGTGGTGAGCAGAGGCCCTTTTGAGGTCGAGACATCTGAACACAGTGCTAAGGAACCAGGAGAGGCTGGCTCTGGGCAGAGCTGGGGAAGGTCACTCCAAGCAGAGAAGGCAGCAAGTGCAAAGGCCATGAGGCAAGATGAGCCTTATGTGGGAAGGAACATAAAGGTGGCTGCTGTGTGGTAAGTCAGGGGACTTAGGTGTAGAGAGGCAGGCAGAGTTACATCAGACACGACCGCATATTCTAAGATCAGTTTGGAAATCACTGGATCAAACAAGTGACATGGGGGAAAAAAAGAAAATAAAGAAAAATAAAGAAAACACAGGGGAGAAAGCAAAGAAACAAGCAAGAATGACATGGGTCTGAAGAGGATGACTCTGGCTATATGCAGAGAACAAATTGGGGGTGGAAGCACCCACCCCAACACACTCATGCACAAAACAGGACTTGGAAGGTGTCAGGCGTGGTGGCTCTGCCTGTAATCCCAGCACTGTGGGAGGCTGAGGCAGGCAGATCACTTGAGGCCAGGGATTTGAGACCAGCCTGGCCAACATGGTGAGACTCTGTCTCTACCAAAACTACAAAAATTAGCCAGGTGTGGTGGCCTGCACCTGTCACTGAATGACAAACAGTTAATAAGTTTTATCATCGTAGTATTAAGAACCCCCAAACTTTATCAAGACAAAAAAAGGCCACTGAAGAATTATGCTCCTAGTTTGATTACTAAATGCTTCTTTAATATTTCCTTTTTTCATTCTTTATTCTTCAGGTTTCTTCGAGAATATGAGAAAAGTTAGAGACCCAGATAATATATATCTGTCAAAACTCATTGAACTGTACACTTAAACTGGATAAATTCATTGTATACAAATTATACCTCAATAAAATTGGTTTAAAAAAAACTATGGACCTTCCTCAGAAAAATTCAGAAGAGGACGGGCACGGTGGCTCATGTCTGCAATCCCAGCACTTTGGGAAGCCAAGGGAAGAGGATCACTTGAGCCCGGGAGTTTGAGACTGGTCAGGGCAACATGGTGAAACTCCATCTCTACAAAAAAGTATATAAAAATTAGCCAGGCGTGGTGGTGTGTGCCTGTAGTCCCAGCTACTAGGGAGGCTGAGGCAGGAGGATTGCTTGGGCCTGGGAGGTCAAGGCTGCAGTGAGCCATGATCACGCCACTGTACTCCAGCCTGGGTGACAGAATGAGATCCTGCCTCAAAAAAAAAAAAAAAAAAGGAAAATCCAGAAGACTGCACCACACCACACACTGCACACTCTGCAGACAACTTGTGGATGTTCACAGACCCCAGTGGCACCCAGGTTAACCACTCTCGTATTTGCATCTCTCTCTCTCTGTTTCTTTCTTTTTTTTTTTTTTTGAGATAGAGTCTTGCTCTGTAGCCCAGGCTGGAGTGCAGTGGTATGATCTCAGCTCCCTGCAGCCTCTGTCTCCCAGCTTCAAGTGATTTTCCTGCCTCAGCCTCCTGGATAGCTGGGATTACAGGTGCCCGCCACCACGCCTGACTGATTTTTGTATTTTTAATAGACGTGGGGATTCACCGTGTTGGCCAGGCTGGTCTCGAACTCCTGAGCTCAAGTGATCCACCCGCCTCAGCCTCCTAAAGTGCTGGGATTGCAGACATGAGCTACTCCTCCCAGCCCCATATTTTCAACTCTTTCCAGGAAAAAAATACCATAAGGAAGATCCCCAGGACCTGGAGAGAGATTAATGTGTAGGAGGGAATCATCTGAAACTCTCTTCTTTAATCTGTCACCAAAATTAGAGGTCAAGGGTTGTGGAAGGAAGAACAATGCATTGTTGGTATAGAATAATAGCGTAGTCAGTGATGGCCAGAAGTTACTTGCTTTTATTGACTAAAGAGAAAAAAGGACGTAGCATAGTTGGAGGGGCTGCACTTACTTTAATAAGTTTGGATATCGTTTCAATGTGAGAAATAAAGGACTGACTGGAATGCAGTCCTTTTAAACATGACTGTTAGAACATCTGTATCAGGAACAAAAAAGTATCTTCCCTCTTGTGCTTTGGAGAGGGGAAAAAAAAAAAGGAAAAAAGAAAGAAAAGAAAAGAAAAGCACAAATTATCTAAGGAAAATTTTGGTATAAGGACCTAGCATTCCTACCCTACCAACCTCTCTTCCAATTCCCAGGCCTTATTATGCAGGTTGGAGAAATGATCGATGGGAACAGGAGACACTCCAATGGCTAGAAAACCTGCTTAGGGAAGGGCAAAGAGATTATCAGGTAGAAGAAGGAGTAGAGCCAGGAAGGAGGAACTAAGTTTTGAGGAATTCTTGTTAGGAGTTACGTAGAGGATTCTCAACCAAGAAGTGAGTGAGTGAGTGAAAAATAAAGACTTTTTTTGTGTTTGTTTTCTTTTTTTGAGATGGAGTTTTGCTCTTTGTTGCCCAGGCTGGAGTGCAGTGGCATGATCTTGGCTCACTGCAACCTCTGTCGCCCAGGTTCAAGCAATTCAAGGAGAAGATTTTTAAAAAAGAGATAAGGCTGGGTGCAGTGGCTCATGCCTGTAATCCCAGTGCTTTGGGAGGCTGAGGCAGGAGGATTACTTGAAGCCAGGAGTTCAAGACCAGCCTGGGCAACAAAGTGAGACCCTGTCTCTACAAAAAAAAAAAAAATTTTTTTTTTTTTTAAGACAGAGTCTTGCTCTGTCACCCAGACTGGAGTGCAGTGGCACAATCTCAGCTTACCACAAGTTCTGCCTCCCGGGTTCACACCATTCTCCTGCCTCAGCCTCCCAAGTAGCTGGGACTACAGGTGCCTGTCACCACGCTCAGCTAATTTTTTTATTTTTTTAAATTTTTTTAGTAGAGACGGGGTTTCACTGTGTTAGCCAGGATGATCTCAATCTCCTGACCTCATGATCCACCTGCCTTGGCCTCCCAAAGTGCTGGGATTACAGGCTTGAGCCACCGTGCCCAGCCCACAGAAAATTTTAAAAATTAGCCACGCATGGTGGCGTGTGACTGTAGTCCCAGCTACTTGGAAGGCTGAGGCAGGAAGATTGCTTGAGGCCAGAAGTTCAAGGCTGCAGTGAGCTACGATGGCCCCATTGCACTCCAGCCTGAGTGATGGATCAAGACCCTGCCTTGAATAACGATCATAATAATAATGAGATGCCATAGGGGAGATGATTCAGAACTGAGAAGTGAGAGACAGAAAGAGAAATGTGAGGATCTGAAAAGAGGTGCCATAGTACCATTCTCTGAGTTGCTGGGAGATACTGAAGTTGATTTATTTAAATTTGCTTGCTGTACTCAAATATAATACTATACAGACACTAGGCCACCGTGGGCCTCAGGTATTTTCAGGTTATAGTTACTATATCATTATGTTCCAGCTGTTGTGCTAAGCAATGGGGATGCAAAGATTAATCAACACAGCAACTGGCCCCAAGCTGCTCAGGAGAAGAGCAGATATGAAGACAATGCTAAGTGCTATGATAGTACATGAGCACGAAGGGGACACAGAACCAGCCTGGGGAGTCACAGAGAGGAGGGGAAATAGGCAGAGAGGGAATGGCTTTGGATCTTTCCTCCTCTGCAACTGAAGGGCTGCTCACCTTCAAGCTGAGATGTCTGGTTAAGCACTTCAGAACCTGAGTCATACCGGCCGTGGCCCGTTCCCGCTCATGGTCTTTGACTGACTGTAACCAGGGATCCAAGTGCTGTGAGAAATAAAGGGAGGCTAAATGGCTTATCAGGAAGATTTGGGATACCATCTTTATTGTGTTTAGAAAGAAATGTAGAAAGACAAGTTCCATGTTGCTACTGATCTGAAAATACTTTGCTAAATGCTACTACAGTTCGGGTGCTATGCCAAGCGAGCCACAGAGACATGGGTGGTGGGTGGTTTGGTTGTTATATAGGAGCTTAGGAGCTTCTTTTTTTTTTTTCTTTTTGAGATGGAGTCTCGCTCTGTTGCCCAGGCTGGAGTGCAATAGCATGATCTTGACTCACTGCAACCTCTGCCTCCTGAATGCAAGTGATTCTCTTGCCTCAGCCTCTCGAGTAGCTGGGACTACAGGCACCCGCCACCACGCCCGGCTAATTTCTGTATTTTTGTAGAGATGGGGTTTCACCATGTTGGCCAGGCTGATCTTGAACTCCTGACCTCAGGTAACCCACCCGTCTTGGCCCCACAAAGTGCTGGGATTACAGGTGTGAGCCACTATGCCTGGCTAGAGCTTATTTTCTAGACTTATTTTTCTCTTCAGCCCAATTCTTCAATTAATTATTCTGTACTTCTGAATGTTTTTAGCCCTTTCAAATCTGCTTTGGAAAGAAATAAAGTTTAACAACATGCTACTGATATTAAAGTTTAACTCTGAGGACAGCCAGGTGTGGTTGCTCATGCCTGTAATCCCAGCACTGCGGGAGGGATTATACAGACGGAGCCCAGGAGTCGGAGACCAGCCTGGGCAACATGGTGAAACCCCATCTCTACAAAAAAATACAAAAATTAGCTGGGCATGGTGGCATGCGCCTGTAGTCCCAGCTGCTCGGGAGGCTGAGGTGGGATGACTGCTTGAGTCCGGGAGCTGGAGACTGCAGTGAACTGAAATCACACCACTGTAATCCAGCCTAAGTGACAGAGCAAGATCCTGTCTGAAAAAAAGAAAAAAAGAAAGGCTTGAATTAAGCTGCCAAAGCAGGAAAGTACAAAGTACATTTGGATAGAGAGGAGAAACCCAATCTGGCTGGAATGCTAACGTACAAATAGAAGAGGAATGAGAAATAGTATTAAGGTCAGTTAGGACAAGAATAAATGCCCATCAAAGCACTTAAGAAAATAAGCTAGAAAATAAGCTCCTGTAGCAGCCAAAGTACTCAACTGCCTAGGTCTTTGTGCCTTGCTTGTCAGTTAGGACAACAATAAATGCATCATTTGGGTGCAAACGATTAATAATAGCTTAAAGGGTTATCCCTTTCTGGGATATTTGTATCTTAAAAAAGGGTAAGAAAAATAAAAATAACAATAATAAAAAAAGGGTAGGAGAGCAAGATAAACCTGAACGCAGTCAATGAATGCCAATGAATCAATCTCTAGTGATGGAACAGCATATACAGGAACAGGTGCAGGTCAGAGCAGTTGGTCATTACAACCTTTGAGTACCATCTGGTAGGAAGCTACTTATTTACTAACTCTTTTTCTGTTTTGTTTTTGAGAAGAAGTCTCGTTCTATCACCTAGGCTGGAGTACAGTGGCACAATCTTGGCTCACTGCAACCTCTGCCCCCTGGGTTCAAGCAATTCTCCTGCCTCAGCCTCCTGAGTAGCTGGGACTACAGGCATGCGCCACCATGCCTGGCTAATTTTGCATTTTTAATAGGGTCAGGTTTTCACCATGTTAGCCAGGCTGGTCTCAAACTCCTGACCTCAAATGATTGATTTGCCTGCCTTGGCCTCCTAAAGTGCTGGGATTACAGGCATGAGCCACCATGCCTGGCCTTACTAACTCTTGAGACTGACCCTTCCCTCATCACCGAATAAAACCCTTCTATGCTAGTAAGGAATAATACATTTTTTTTTTTTTTTTTTTTT
>NC_045453.1:10017719-10110449 GCF_002776525.5 Piliocolobus tephrosceles
TTTTTTTTTTTTTTTTTTTTTGAGACAGAGTCTCTCTCTGTCACCCAGGCTGGTGTGCAGTGCTATGATCTCTGCTCACTGCAACCTCTGCCTCCTGGGTTCAAGTGATTCTTGTGCCTCAGTCTCCTGAGTAGCTGGGATTACAGGTGTGCACCACCACGCCTGGCTTTTTTTTTTTTTTTTTTTTTTTAGTAGAGTCAGGGTTTCGCCATGTTGGCGAGGCTGGTCTCGAACTCCTGGCCTTAAGTGATCCACCCACCTTGGCCTCCCAAAGTGCTGGGATTACAGGTGTGAAACACTGTGCCCCACCCCCAGGAATAATAATTTAAAGAATAATTATAGCAACCATTTAAACAATTTATTGTGGCTGGGTGCAGTAGCTCATGCCTATAATCCCAGCATTTTGGGAGGCTGAGGTGGGAGGATAACTTGAGGCCAAGAATTCGAGGTGGCAGGGAGCTATAATGGTGCCACTGCACCCCAGCCTGGGCAATAGAGCAAGACCCTGTCTCTGAAAATAAACAAACAATTTATTGAAGGTCATTTATTCAATATTCACAGTAATTATTATCTCCATGTAAATGTGAAGAAATGCAACTCTGAGAGAGCAAATTCCTTGCAGAATTTCTAGAGGGAGGACTTGTAACCAATGAATGGCAGAGTCAGCATTTGAACCCAAGTCTCTGACTCAAAGTTGATAGCTGATACTCTTTACTGCATTGCCTCTTACCACTGAATCCTTCCACATTTTCATCTCCCATTTTCACCAGTTAACAGGAATCATTTCCCATTCTCCCTTGGTATCTTGTTTACCTTGATAATGGTGTCAAGATTTTCCAAATATGGGTCTTTTACCACCAAACTCTGGAGCATCTCAGAGAACGCCTGAAATGTCTGCCTGTAAAGACACTGAAAAGGCACAGGATCAGCAACGCTCCCCACCCCATGTGAAGTTCCCCTAGCATGGGACAGTTTGGAGGCTCTTCATGTGACCCTAAGACTTTACTCAAAGTTGCAGAACCAGTGTAAAGGCACTAGTAGATTGTTTGTGGCATGAGGTAAAAAGGAGTACATGTTCATTTCAAACGGACGCCTTGGCATGAGA
Organism: Piliocolobus tephrosceles; assembly: GCF_002776525.5. Lineage (NCBI taxonomy): Eukaryota > Metazoa > Chordata > Mammalia > Primates > Cercopithecidae > Piliocolobus > Piliocolobus tephrosceles. The sequence continues at coordinate 10,018,825 of NC_045453.1, forward strand.
GGGATCACAGCTGACTGAGCCTTAATGGCTTAGGGGTCATCAAGATTCTTTAAAGTTGGCTTGTGACTCTTTCTGATATCTTCAAACAGAAAGGAATAAAGTTCTCTTGGGTAACTGCTTGACCAACCAGTTTATTTGCCACTGAGGAAGAGATCAAGGCCTGCATGTACCCTTCCCTCTGCTTGAAAGCTTTCTCTCCAGACATACCCACACCTCTCTTCCTTCAATTATCACCCCATTATGAAGGCTTTGCCTGACCACCCATGTGCCTCCCAACCACAGGGCTCTTTATTCTGTTCTTTCCTTGCTTTACATTTTCATAACACCTATTATCAGCTGACATCTTATATTTATGTATCAACAGTTTGTCTCTCTGCACTAGAATGTAAGCTCCGTGAGTGGGACTGGACTGCTGTATTCCTACTGCCTATCATCATTTTTGGCATATGATGATACATGACATATTGTATGCTTAAATAAATGTTAAGCATACAAGTGAGTGCTTCCACCTTATTTTAAAGCCAAAAGGAGGGAAAGAATAAAGGGAAAAGGAAAGAAGACAAAATAAAGGGTTGAAAGAAGCTATCTTCTAATTTAACCACCTATTTTATTTGCCAGATTTAGCTTATGGTTTTTGGCCAGTTTCAAAATATCAAATGCTCTCTCCAAAGGCCAAGATCAGCTGACCCTGTGGATGGAAAGTTGCTAAAGCAAAGCATGAGTTACCTCTGTGTTGCAGGTCCCATTGGGCATGATTTCCTGTATCTGGGTAAGAGTCCTTACAGAGGGCAGAGTGATTATACTCTTGATGACAAGACTGAACAACTCAGCTCGATCTTCAGAGCCAAACAGCAAATGGACATCTTGGTAACTAAGAAAAGACAGTTTGGGAACAGCAAGCTGGGAAGATGGTTTGATTTGATATTGATAAGCAGAGATCAACTAAAAAGGAAAGGGTAGACAGACTGGTATACTGTTCTGATGGGAGAGATAAATGGCATAGCTTGTCAGTCTGTTCAGCTAAATCTCACAAAAGGTTAAAGGAAGAGTTTTCCCCCAAGAAGTTACTGGAGTAATATCCTTCCAGGCTTCCCTGCAGTTCAGCCACAGAGGGAAGCCTGCTACAGTCTAACATGGTAAGCCCCAATTTTCCAAAGCACATTCTGCTGAATGTTCATTTGGGGAATCATGGGTTGAATCTAGTTAAAGAACTTTTTAACCACAAGACTTCTCAGGGCCTTTGATCAGCTGAATCACTACAGTATAACTCTCTGAGAGGTAAACAACAGGCAGCACTTCCAAGTTTCTTAGAAGTCAGAACTCTAATGTCATGAGACATATACGGGAGTAACTTCCTGCCAAATATACTTTGGACAAAACTGAACTCCAAAGAGATTCCAATAAAGTCTTTCAGATATGGATAGTAGCATATATGAAATCAAAGTGCTTACTCAAAAACATGGATTTGGCTTCCTCTTTTCTATATGAACAGTTTTCAAAAGTTAAAAATATGGATCATGGCCAGGCGCAGTGGCTCACGCCTGTAATCCCAGCACTTTTGGAGGCCGAGGCAGGTGGATCACTTGAGGTCAGGAATTTGAGACGAGCCTGGCCAACATGGCGAAACCCCATCTCTGCTAAAAATACAAAAATTAGCCAGGCATGGTAGTACATGCCTGTAATCTCAGCTACTCGGGAGGCTGAGTGAGGCAGGAGAACTGCTTGAACCCAGGGGGCAGAGGTTGCAGTGACTCAAGATCGTGCCACTGCACTCCAGCCTGGGGGACAGAGAGAGACTCATTTGAAAAAAAAAAAAAAAGGGTCATGTCAGTTGGACCTGGCATTGGCCCTGAGTGGAACCAAGAGGCTTATGTAAGGGGCATGTGGGCATCACCTGAGATCAGCGATGGTGACAAAGACCTCCTGGCGCACGGGACTGGACAGAGAATGTGGGCGCTCCTCTTGTACCAGTACCTGCAGTGAGAGTTGAGAAAGTACTCATTCATTAGGCCAGCGATGATCAGAGTGGGTGGCCAGCAAGAACCACAACAGGTCCTTCAACCAGCCCTGCAATTAGGCCCCAGATGCCTGGCAGCAGGACAGTGACAGGGATAGGGGTTTATTCTCTTGAGCCAGACCCCAGACCCTGGCTCTGCCTCTTACCAGCTGTTTGAGCTGACACAAATTATTTAACCTCCTTGTGCCTCAGTTTGCTCATCTGTAAAACCAGAAAACAGTAATACTTACCTCCATGGGGTGGCTGTGAGTACTCACTGAGCAAATTCATGACACCCAGCAGCGCTGTGTAATTGTTAGTGTCTGTTATTCATTCTTTTTATCACTAGGGATTATTCTTAGTTTAGGCATTCTAACTCCTCTCTCCACTAAACCAGCCATCTCTCTACAATCACGTCTAATATTATTCTGAGTTACTTGTCCTGGAAAAAGAACAACTTTCCAAATTACAAACTGGCAGAGGGAAAGCTGCCTTATTGTGCTGGAGTAATAAGCAGGGGCTTTGGAGTGGGACAGTCCCTGGGCTGTGCACTGGCTCTGCCGCTCACTCACTGTGTGAGCCGGAATGTGTCATTTAACTCCCTGGGCCTGAGTTGCCTTATCTGTACACAGAAAATGAGCTGATGTAAATGACTGTAGCTGACCGGACACAGTGGCTCATGCCTGTAATCCTAGCACTTTGGGAGGCTGAGGAGGGTGGATCACCTGAGGTCAGGAGTTCGAAAGTAGGTGCCTACAATCCCAGCTACTCAGGAGGCTGAGGTAGGAGAATCGCTGGACCCTGGGAGGTGGAGATTCCAGTGAGCCGAAGTTGCACCACTGCACTCCAGCCTGGGTGAAAGAGTGAAACTCTGCCTCAAAAAAAAAAAAAAAAAAAAGACTGTAGCAGAAGCCTTGCTGGACTGTCCACCAGGCCCCTCTGGGAACTGTCCCCAACCCATAGAAATGGGCACCTCAGAGTTATGTGTCTGCTAGGTCATTCTGTCCCACTGGCCACAGCTCATCTGTCCAGAGTAGACACCAAGGTCTATTAGATTCTCTCTGGAATCTGGAATTGGGACACAGAGCTTCAATCTCAGTCTGGATGGTCTTCTAAAGGAAAAAATTTAAACTTTGGAAGCACTGGTCCCTATGGATAAGGCAACTGAGAGGGCCAATTTTGGGGAGAGAAGATGGAGGAGAGGGAGATGGGGTCAGGGGAGGGAGAGAGAGAGAGAGGAGAAATGGAAATTCATACAAAGGAGCAAAAACAAGAGATTGAAAGTTCTCCTTGAGTATGTGGAAGCTATTTGTTTTCTAGATTCATTCCCTTCCTGGGTCAGGCTGCTTCTCCTGTCAAGGAGTTCTGGGAAACACTCAGTGATCCTTAGAACAAATCTCACCTTTTGTGCTTCAGCTGCTTCTAGAGGATTTCTCTTACCTGCAACCAAAAAGATCTCACTAGGAACTTAGGATGCAGGCCAGATGCGGTGGATCACGCCTGTAATCCAAGCCCTTTGGGGGGGCTGAGGCAGGTGGATCACCTGAGGTCAGGAGTTCGAGACCAGCCTGGCCAATATGGTGAAACCCCGTCTCATCTAAAAGTACAAAAATTAGCCAGGCATGGTGGTGTGTGCCTGTAGTCCCAGCTACTAGGGAGGCTGAGGCAGGAGAATCGCTTGAACTCGGGACGCAGAGGTTGCAGTGAGCCAAGACGGTGCCATTGCACTCCAGCCTGGGCAACGAGAGTGAAACTCCATCTCAAAAACAACAAAAAAACTCAGGATGCAGTAAGTGCTCAATAAACACTACAAGGTTCCTTCTCTGAGTTTTTCTCCTCTTACTTTCCAGCTCTGGTCTGACTCCGATCTTGCTGGTGGGCTGCTGCTTTCTTTCCTTTTTTCCTCAAGGAGCGCATTTATTCTTGTGGCTTTATAGTCTGGAAGGGACAAAGCCTAAGACTCTGTCCTCAGCCCTGACAGCTCTCCCAGGGCTCTACTCGACTGCATCCGGTTATCTCAAGGGCACAGCCACTAACATCTCCAGAATTTTGGCATTAAAGTCAGTTCACTGTGGTCCCCATGCAAAGAACACAGCTTCCTGTCCTTTAATAGTTGTCAATTGTTCCCTTTTCCAGGGCTCACTAAAAAGGTGATTTCTGATTTTTTTCTTTTGTTCAAGACCTACATCCCATTAGTTATAGCATCAGCCACCCCCTGCTCTGCACGGTTTCTGTGACTCTCCATTCCTGGAGCCACACACCTTCATGTGGATGAAAGTAGCATCTCTTAGCTGAAGCCCCAGGCTTGCAATCCCCTCTGACTTCAATTGACTTGATACACTTCTGCCAGAATCATCTTTTCTTTTTTTAATCAGTTGGATATTGAAGGTTTATTATTTGTTCACAGTTATGCTAGCCTCTACAGGGAATTCAGAAGTGAGAGGGTATTTTTTGTTAGTAGAGTATGTGTGTAGCAGGAACTTCCTGGGTGACTGCCCAGATCACAGCAATCACCCCTTCTCCCTGGGAATGCCTCCAAAATGCAGGGTGGGACACCCAGAAGTCATATCATTACTACGTGATCTTGTCCCCAGGCAAACCTTATTGATGCAGGGCGGGGAACAGACCAGTCTGGGTCAATCAGATTTTCTCTTGCAGAATTTGGAATCTTACAGTGACAGGCACAAAGCAGGAGTTGCTACAGGGTTGAATCATGGTGATGGTAGCGAAGCCCCTGCCTCTGAGACCTCTGGAGCTGTCCTGGAGCTTACTTTTCTGGAGACTTGTTTAAACCTCTTCCTTAGAGTCTAAGAGAGATATCCCAGCATCTTTTTTTTGTAACTTACTTGAGCCAGAGGTGATTTTTGTTTCTTGCCTGAAGAATCCTAACTAATCCAAACAAAATCAGACGTTTTGTCTCAAAGGTCTTTCTTTTGTTGTTGTTGTTTGTTTGTTTTTGTGAGACAGAGTCTGGATCTGTCGCCCAGGCTGGAGTGCAATGGTGTGATCTTGGCTCACTACAACCTCCACCTCCCAAGTTCAAGCAATTCTCCTGCCTCAGCCTCCTGAGTAGCTGGGACTACAGGCGCCTACCACCATGCCTGGCTAATTTTTGTATTTTCAGCAGAGATGGGGTTTCACCATGTTGCCCAGGGTGGTCTCAAACTCCTGACATCAGGTGATCCTCTCACCTCAGCCTCCCAACATGCTGGGATTACAGACGTGAGCCACTGTGCCCCGGCCTGTCTCAAAGGTCTTAACAAAAGTCGAGTGATCCACCTGGACTAATTTCACCCTAATCCTGCTGTCACTTTATTCTATATCCCAGTTGCCACAGCCTGCCTCCCTTCCCTTTCCTTCCTTCCTTCCTTTCCTTCCTTCCTCTTTTTCTTTCTTCTTTTCTTTCTTTCCTTTGTCTTTTTCTTTCTCTTCTCTTTCCTTTCTCTTTCTTTTCTCTTTCCTTTCCTTTCTCTCTCCTTCCTTCCTTCTTTATCTTTTTTCTTTCCTTTTTCTTTCTTTCTCTCCTTCCTTCCTTTCTCCTTTGTTCCTACCTTCCCTCCCTCCCTCTTCTTTCTCCCTTTCCCTTCCCTTCCCTCCCTCCCTCCTTCTCTCTCCCTGTCTCTCTCTCCCTCCCTCCTCCTTCTCTCCCTCTCTCTGTCTCCCTTTCCCTCTCTCTCTCTCTCTTTAAAGATGGGGTCTTACTATGTTCCTGAGGCTGGAGTGCAGTAGCTATTCATAAGCACGATCATAGCTTACTACAGCCTCCAACTTCTGGGCTCGTGCGTTCCTCCTGCCTCAGCCTCCACAGTGACTGGGACTACAGGCAGGTGCTACCACACCCAGCCTCTTTTTATTTTTCATTAAAGTTCTCAACATTATATACTGTATATATTGTATATTTTTATATTACATTACATATTGTATATATTTTACAATATACAATAAACTACATATTTAAAGCATACAGTTTGATGATTTTTGATACATGTATATATCCATGAAACCATCACCATCCTCAAGAGAATGAACATTTCTATCACTCCCAAAAGTTTCTTTGTGCTACTTTGTAATTCCTCGCTCCTTCTCCTCCTCATTCAACCTCTACCTCTAGGTTACCATTGCTCTGCTGTCACTATAGATTCGGTGGCATTTTCTCAAATTTCATATAAATAGAATCACGCAGTATATCCTCTTTTTAAAATGTTTGGCTTCTTTCACTTAGCATAACTATTTTGAGATTGTTCCAAGTTGTAGCATATTTCAATAGTTCCTTTTTATTCTCAAGTAGTATTCCATTATATGGATATACAATACCACAATTTGTTTATCCATTCACCTGCTAATGAACACCTGGGTTTCTTCTAGGGTTTGGCTTTTACATATAGAGCTGCTGTGAACATTTGTGCATACATCTTTGTGTGGACATATGCTTTGTTCTACCTAGGAGTGAAACTGCTGGGTCATATGGTAAGTATATGTTTTACTTTTTAAGAAACTGCCAAATTGTTTTCCAAAGTGGTTGTGTCATTTCACTTTCCTGGCAGCAGTGTATGAGAATTTTAGTTGCTTCATATCCTTGCCAATATTTGCTATTGCCTTTCTTCATTGTAGCCATTTTAGTAGGTGTATAGTTGAAGCTTACTGTTTTAGTTTGCCTTTCCCTAATCACAATGATTAGCATCTTTTCATGTGCTTATTTAGAAATTTTTGGTGAACTGATGCCTGTCATCCCAGCACTCTGATAGGCTGAGGCAGGCAGATCACCTGAGGTCAGGAGTTCAAGACCAGCCTGGGCTGGTCTCTATTGTGAAACCCTGTCTCTAATAAAACCGCACAAAATTAGCTGGGTATAGTGGCAGGTGCCTGTAATCCCAGCTACTTGGGAGGCTGAGGCAGGAGAATCACTTGAACCCGGGATGCGGAGGTTGCAGTACCCGAAATTGTGCCACTGCACTCCAGTCTGAGTGACAGAATGAGATTCTGTCTCAGAAAAACAAAACAAAAAAACAAAAAAAAGAAAAATATTTGGTGAAGTGCCATAACAATTTTTTTTCCCCTTCTTTCCACTTTCTGTTGTTGGTTTCCCGGGCTTTTTTTCATTTGGATACTTGGAGCCATGCACTGGTTTGGGTCACGAGCACTGGTAAATGCCTTCAAGTTTTCTTTCTCTATAATGACCCTGGCTTTTTCCTCCTTGTCGGTTCCTCAGCAGAACTGCTTCTCCTCTTGGGCACCTCTCCCTTTGGTTGCTGGGAGCTGTGCTTTTTCAGCCCCGCTGTGTGGGCCTGTGGGGACTTTGTAGACTTATGCAATGCTGTAGTGATCCATGTAATTTTCTCATGGATACTAGCTACCTTTAACTCTTCTAGGCTGAATCCCTTGCCAGCCTATACTTTGGTTGACATCTGATGCGGTCATTTTATTACTTGGTGGACAGATTCAAATGCAGAATTCAGTGTGCAATTCAGTGCATTGCTGCTGTTGAGACTTGTATTTGTGGATTTTATGGACTGGCTGGTTGAACCATGTGGCAACCTATTGTTGCCAAGTCTGGTGAAAATAGAGCTCTAGAAACATGCCACTCTGGCTGGGTCCTATGATCCTGTGGTTGCCTATATCCCTTTTCCCAAGGAGTACAGCCAAGTAGAAAGCTGCATTTGGTTTTTGTTTTGTTTTGTTTTGTTTCTTAAGATGGGGTATCACTCTGTTACCCAGGCTGGAGTCGAGTGGCATGATCTCAGCTCACTGCAACCTCTGTCTCCTGGACTCAGCTGATCCTCCCACCTTAGCCTTCCAAGTAGCTGGGACTATAGACATGCACCACCACACCTGGCTAAATTTTATATATATTTTTTTTTTTTTTTTTTTTAGAGATTGAGTTTTACCACATTGCCCAAACTGGTCTCAAACTGTTTGTTTGTTTGTTTGTTTCTCTCTTTTTTGAGACAGAGTCTCGCTCTGTTCCCCAGGCTAGAGTGCTGTGGTGTCATCTCAGCTCACTGCAACCTCCACCTCCCAGGTTCAAGCGATTCTCCTGCCTCAGGAGAAGCTGAGATTACAGGCGCCTGCCACCATGCCTGGCGATTTTTTGTATTTTTAGTAGAGACAGGGTTTCACCATGTTGTCCAGGCTACTCTCAAACTCCTCACCTTAAGTGATTCGCCCACCTTGGCCTCCCAGAGTGCTGGAATTACATGCGTGAGCTGCCGCGTTTTGTTGTTAAATCTGTATTATATCATCCTGTTCTCCTTTTTTTTTTTTTTTTTTTTTTTTTTTGAGACGGAGTCTCGCTCTGGCTCACTGCAAGCTCCGCCTCCTGGGTTTACGCCATTCTCCTGCCTCAGCCTCCTGAGTAGCTGGGACTACAGGAGCCTGCCACCTCACCCGGCTAGTTTTTTTGTACTTTTTAGTATAGACGGGGTTTCACCGTGTTAGCCAGGATGGTCTCGATCTCCTGACCTCGTGATCCACCCGTCTCAGCCTCCCAAAGCGCTGGGCTTGAGCCACTGCGCCCAGCCCATCCTGTTCTTCTTAATGTATTATTTGGAATAGTTCTCAACCTATTTACTTTTTGAAGTGTAGCTACTTACAGATGGATCCTAAACCCTTCAAGGGCAAGGATTAAGGTTTCCAGGAAATGTGTAACCTTTATCAAAGCACCACAGTGTGCTTAGATATAGAAGATCCTTGGTAACTGTCCATTACTTAAAACTGTTAGCTGGTTAGCCTTGAATTATAAAAGCTATCAGTCTAATCAGCCTTATAGATCTGTGATATGAGAAAGAACTACTCATATTCCTGGAGTATGTAAGAAATTTCAATATCAGAATTTTAAAGCTTTAGAGAAACTAAAGGAGACATTTCACAGATGAGAAAACTAAAGCACCAAGAAGTACTTGCTTGAATGCATCAGCTCCTTTGCAAAGCCCTTCTGGATCCTTTGACATGGAACTGACCACTCACTCTCTCCTCTGTGACCCCCATATGCCCATTTAAACTTGTCACAGTCCCTGTGACATTTTATTATACCTTGCTTAGCTGCATAAATAGGGATTTTGTCTTCTTTGTCTTTGTAGCCCAAATTCCCAAGACAGTTCCTGGAACTGTCAGGCACTTAACAAGTGAATGAACGGATGAGTTGGTGGCAGAGTGTGGCTGGAGTAAGTACAAATAGCAGAAAATATGATAACAATAATACAGTCATGTTTCTTAAATGCATCATGTGTGTTAAGTACCAAGGTACGTGGCTTATATTTATTTTGAATTTAATGGTCACAATAGCTCTGTGAAGTAGATATAGCTATTCTTGTTTTATAGATGAGGAAACTGAGGCATTGAGAAGTGAAGTAATTTCCTACAGTTTCACAGTTATAAAGAGGCAGGGCTGTCACCCGAACCTAGGCATTTGATTATAGTGACTGTCTGGGAACTACTGCTTGATTCATGAGAATGTAGCATTGACCTTGCTGAGAAATTCAAATGCTGTTCCTGTCCTTTCTACTCTTCTTTTAATTGGTTTTTGAGGGTGATTACATGTGTGGGGTAGCCGTGAATACTGCTCCTCCATGTGGAGATACTGATATGAGAAGAGTTCAAGTGAATTGATAACATAGGTGAAGCCACTAAAAAAATGCTTCGGCCAAGTCACTGAATTTATGTGATCCCAGTCATTTGTGATAAGGTCATAATACTTACATTTAAGGTATGCACAATGTCTGCTATGTGGCTGTGAATGAATGATTCTGTGGTTTCATCATAAGGTAAAGCTCGGCTGAGAGAAGACAGAGATTCTAGGAATGTCAGCTTTTCAAGTTCGCCCTGAATTTGTGGAAAAATGATAAAAATATAATTATATGTTATAATCTTACTTGAATAACTGTGGAGAGATTTTGAAAAGTTTCTTAGAATGCTTTAAATATCTGACATCTCTTTCAATCCAATATCAGTCTTTTTTTTTCATGATATTACAAAGGATTTTATTTTGTTCTTTTTGCTTACCTGCATTTTCTGTTGTTTCTACAGTGAGCATCAATTTCTTTTTTTCTTTCTTTCTTTTTTTTTTTTTTTTTTATTATACTTTAAGTTCTAGGGTACATGTGCATAACGTGCAGGTTTGTTACATATCTATACTTGTGCCATGTTGGTGTGCTGCACCCATCAACTCGTCAGCACCCATCAATTCATCATTTATATCATGTATAACTCCCAATGCAATCCCTTCCCCCTCCCCCCTTCCCATGATAGGCCCCAGTGTGTGATGTTCCCCTTCCCGAGTCCACGAGTCCACGTGATCTCATTGTTCAGTTCCCACCTATGAGTGAGAACATGCGGTGTTTGGTTTTCTGTTCTTGTGATAGTTTGCTAAGAATGATGGTTTCCAGCTGCATCCATGTCCTTACAAAGGACACAAACTCATCCTTTTTTATGGCTGCATAGTATTCCATGGTGTATATGTGCCACATTTTCTTAATCCAGTCTGTCACAGATGGACATTTGGGTTGATTCCAAGTCTTTGCTATTGTGAATAGTGCCACAATAAACATACGTGTGCATGTGTCTTTATAGCAGCATGATTTATAATCCTTTGGGTATATACCCAGTAGTGGGATGGCTGGGTCATATGGTACATCTAGTTCTAGATCCTTGAGGAATTGCCATACTGTTTTCCATAATGGTTGAACTAGTTTACAATCCCACCAACAGTGTAAAAGTGTTCCTATTTCTCTACATCCTCTCCAACACCTGTTGTTTCCTGACTTTTTAATGATTGCCATTCTAACTGGTGTGAGATGGTATCTCATTGTGGTTTTGATGTGCATTTCTCTGATGGCGAGTGATGATGAGCATTTTTTCATGTGTCTGTTGGCTGTATGAATGTTTTCTTTTGAGAAATGTCTGTTCATATCCTTTGCCCACTTTTTGATGGGGTTGTTTGTTTTTTTCTTGTATATTTGTTTCAGTTCTTTGTAGATTCTGGATATTAGCCCTTTGTCAGATGAGTAGATTGCAAAAATTTTCTCCCATTCTGTAGGTTGCCTATTCACTCTGATGGTAGTTTCTTTTGCTGTGCAGAAGCTCTTTAGTTTAATTGGATCCCATTTGTCAATTTTGGCTTTTGCTGCCATTGCTTTTGGTGTTTTAGACATGAAGTCCTTGCCCATGCCTATGTACTGAATGGTACTACCTAGGTTTTCTTCTAGGGTTTTTATGGTATTAGGTCTAACATTTAAGTCTCTAATCCATCTTGAATTAATCTTCGTATAAGGAGTAAGGAAAGGATCCAGTTTCAGCTTTCTACTTATGGCTAGCCAATTTTCCCAGCACCATTTATTAAATAGGGAATCCTTTCCCCATTTCTTGTTTCTCTCAGGTTTGTCAAAGATCAGATGGCTGTAGATGTGTGGTATTATTTCTGAGGACTCTGTTCTGTTCCATTGGTCTATATCTCTGTTTTGGTACCAGTACCAGTACTGTTTTGGTTACTGTAGCCTTGTAGTATAGTTTGAAGTCAGGTAGTGTGACGCCTCCAGCTTTGTCCTTTTGACTTAGGATTGGCTTGGCAATGCGGGCTCTTTTTTGGTTCCATATGAACTTTAAAGCAGTTTTTTCCAATTCTGTGAAGAAACTCATTGGTAGCTTGATGGGGATGGCATTGACTCTATAAATAACCTTGGGCAGTATGGCCATTTTCACGATATTGATTCTTCCTATCCATGAGCATGGTATGTTCTTCCATTTGTTTGTGTCCTCTTTTATTTCACTGAGCAGTGGTTTGTAGTTCTCCTTGAAGAGGTCCTTTACATCCCTTGTAAGTTGGATTCCTAGGTATTTTATTCTCTCTGAAGCAATTGTGAATGGAAGTTCATTCATGATTTGGCTCTCTGTTTGTCTGTTACTGGTGTATAAGAATGCTTGTGATTTCTGCACATTAATTTTGTATCCTGAGACTTTGCTGAAGTTGCTTATCAGCTTAAGGAGATTTTGGGCTGAGACAATGGGGTTTTCTAAATATACAACCATGTCATCTGCAAACAGGGACAATTTGACTTCTTCTTTTCCTAACTGAATACCCTTTATTTATTTCTCTTGCCTGATTGCCCTAGCCAGAACTTCCAACACTATGTTGAATAGGAGTGGTGAGAGAGGGCATCCCTGTCTTGTGCCAGTTTTCAAAGGGAATTTTTCCAGTTTTTGCCCATTCAGTATGATATTCGCTGTGGGTTTGTCATAAATAGCTCTTATTATTTTGAGGTACGTTCCATCAATACCGAATTTATTGAGCGTTTTTAGCATGAAAGGCTGTTGAATTTTGTCAAAAGCCTTTTCTGCATCTATTGAGATAATCATGTGGTTCTTGTCTTTGGTTCTGTTTATATGCTGGATTACGTTTATTGATTTGTGAATGTTGAACCAGCCTTGCATCCCAGGGATGAAGCCCACTTGATCATGGTGGATAAGCTTTTTGATGTGCTGCTGAATCCGGTTTGCCAGTATTTTATTGAGGATTTTTGCATCGATGTTCATCAGGGATATTGGTCTAAAATTTCCTTTTTTTGTTGTGTCTCTGCCAGGCTTTGGTATCAGGATGATGTTGGCCTCATAAAATGAGTTAGGGAGGATTCCCTCTTTTTCTATTGATTGGAATAGTTTCAGAAGAAATGGTACCAGCTCCTCTTTGTACCTCTGGTAGAATTCAGCTGTGAATCCATCTGGTCCTGGACTTTTTTTGGTTGGTAGGCTATTAATTATTGCCTCAATTTCAGAGCCTGCTATTGGTCTATTCAGGGATTCAACTTCTTCCTGGTTTAGTCTTGGAAGAGTGTAAGTGTCCAGGAAATTATCCATTTCTTCTAGATTTTCTAGTTGATTTGCATAGAGGTGTTTATAGTATTCTCTGATGGTAGTTTGTATTTCTGTGGGGTCAGTGGTGATATCCCCTTTATCATTTTTTATTGCGTCTATTTGATTCCTCTCTCTTTTCTTCTTTATTAGTCTTACTAGCGGTCTGTCAATTTTGTTGATCTTTTCAAAAAACCAACTCCTGGATTCATTGATTTTTTGGAGGGTTTTTTGTGTCTCTATCTCTTTCAGTTCTGCTCTGATCTTAGTTATTTCTTGCCTTCTGCTAGCTTTTGAATGTGTTTGCTCTTGCCACTCTAGTTCTTTCAATTGTGATGTTAGAGTGTCAATTTTAGATCTTTCCTGCTTTCTCTTGTGGGCATTTAGTGCTATAAATTTCCCTCTACACACTGCTTTCAATGTGTCCCAGAGATTCTGGTGTGTTGTATCTTTGTTCTCATTGGTTTCAAAGAACATCTTTATTTCTGCCTTCATTTTGTTATGTACCCAGTAGTCATTCAGGAGCAGGTTGTTCAGTTTCCATGTAGTTGAGCGGTTTTGATTGAGTTTCTTAGTCCTGAGTTCTAGTTTGATTGCACTGTGGTCTGAGAGACAGTTTGTTATAATTTCTGTTCTTTTACATTTGCTGAGGAGTGCTTTACTTCCAATTATGTGGTCAATTTTGGAATAAGTGCGATGTGGTGCTGAGAAGAATGTATATTCTGTTGATTTGGGGTGGAGAGTTCTATAGATGTCTATTAGGTCCGCTTGGTGCAGAGATGAGTTCAATTCCTGGATATCCTTGTTAACTTTCTGTCTCGTTGATCTGTCTAATGTTGACAGTGGAGTGTTGAAGTCTCCCATTATTATTGTATGGGAGTCTAAGTCTCTTTGTAAGTCTCTAAGGACTTTCTTTATGAATCTGGGTGCTCCTGTATTGGGTGCATATATATTTAGGATAGTTAGCTCTTCCTGTTGAATTGATCCCTTTACCATTATGTAATGGCCTTCTTTGTCTCTTTTGATCTTTGATGGTTTAAAGTCTGTTTTATCAGAGACTAGTATTGCAACCCCTGCTTTTTTTTGTTCTCCATTTGCTTGGTAGATCTTCCTCCATACCTTTATTTTGAGCCTATGTATGTCTCTGCATGTGAGATGGGTCTCCTGAATACAGCAGACTGATGGGTCTTGACTCTTTATCCAGTTTGCCAGTCTGTGTCTTTTAATTGGAGCATTTAGTCCATTTACATTTAAGGTTAATATTGTTATGTGTGAACTTGATCCTGCCATTATGATATTAACTGGTTATTTTGCTCGTTAGTTGATGCAGTTTCTTCCTAGCCTCAATGGTCTTTACATTTTGGCATGTTTTTGCAATGGCTGGTACTAGTTGTTCCTTTCCATGTTTAGGGCTTCCTTCAGGGTCTCTTGTAAGGCAGGCCTGGTGGTGACAAAATCTCTAAGCATTTGCTTATCTGTAAAGGATTTTATTTCTCCTTCACTTATGAAACTTAGTTTGGCTGGATATGAAATTCTGGGTTTAAAATTCTTTACTTTAAGAACGTTGAATATTGGCCCCCACTCTCTTCTGGCTTGTAGAGTTTCTGCTGAGAGATCTGCTGTTAGTCTGATGGGCTTCCCTTTGTGAGTAACCCGACCTTTCTCTCTGGCTGTCCTTAAGATTTTTTCCTTCATTTCAACTTTGGTGAATCTGGCAATTATGCGTCTTGGAATTGCTCTTCTTGAGGAGTATCTTTGTGGCGTTCTCTGTATTTCCTGAATTTGAATGTTGGCCTGCCCTACTAGGTTGGGGAAGTTCTCCTGGATGATATCCTGAAGAGTGTTTTCCAACTTGGTTCCATTTTCCCCCTCACTTTCAGGCACCCCAATCAGACATAGATTTGGTCTTTTTACATAATCCCATACTTCTTGCAGGCTTTGTTCATTTCTTTTTCTTCTTTTTTCTTTTGGTTTCTCTTCTTGCTTCATTTCATTCATTTGATCCTCAATCGCTGATACTCTTTCTTCCAGTTGATCGAGTTGGTTACTGAAGCTTGTGCATTTGTCACGTATTTCTCGTGTCATGGTTTTCATCTCTGTCATTTCGTTTATGACCTTCTTTGCATTAATTAGTCTAGCTGTCAATTCTTCCACTCTTTTTTCAAGATTTTTAGTTTCTTTGCGCTGCGTATGTAATTCCTCCTTTAGCTCTGAGAAGTTTGATGAACTGAAGCCTTCTTCTCTCATCTCGTCAAAGTCATTCTCTGACCAGCTTTGATCCGTTGCTGGCGATAGGCTGCGCTCCTTTGCAGGGGGAGATGCGCTCTTATTTTTTGAATTTCCAGCTTTTCTGCCCTGCTTTTTCCCCATCTTTGTGGTATCATCTATCTCTGGTCTTTGATGATGGTGACGTACTGATGGGGTTTTGGTAAAGGTGTCCTTCCTGTTTGATAGTTTTCCTTCTGACAGTCAGGACCCTCAGCTGTAGGTCTGTTGGAGATTGCTTGAGGTCCACTCCAGACCCTGTTTGCCTGGGTATCAGCAGCAGAGGTTGCAGAAGATAGAATATTGCTGAACAGCGAGTGTACCTGTCTGATTCTTACTTTGGAAGCTTCCTCTCAGGGGTGTACTCCACCCTGTGAGGTGTGGGGTGTCAGACTGCCCCTAGTGGGGGATGTCTCCCATTTAGGCTACTCAGGGGTCAGGGACCCACTTGAGCAGCCAGTCTGTCCCTTCTCAGATCTCAACCTCTGTGTTGGGAGATCCACTGCTCTCTTCAAAGCTGTCAGACAGAGTCGTTTGCGTCTGCAGAGGTTCTGCTGCTTTTTTGTTGTTGTTGTTTAGCTGTGCCCTGTCTCCAGAGGTGGAGTCTACAGAGACAGGCAGGTTTCCTTGAGCTGCTGTGAGCTCCACCCAGTTCGAGCTTCCCAGCGGCTTTGTTTACCTACTTAAGCCTCAGCAATGGCGGGCGCCCCTCCCCCAGCCTCGCTGCTGCCTTGTGGTTAGATCGCAGACTGCTGTGTTAGTAATGAGGGAGGCTCCGTGGGCATGGGACCCTCCTGGCCAGGTGTGGGTATAGTCTCCTGGTGTGCCTGTTTGCTTAAAGCGCAGTATTGGGGTGGGAGTTACCCAATTTTCCAGGTGTTGTGTGTCTCAGTTCCCCTGGCTAGGAAAAGGGATTCCCTTCCCCCTTGCGCTTCCCAGGTGAGGCGATGCCTCACCTTGCTTCAGCTCTCGCTGGTCAGGCTGCAGCAGCTGACCAGCACTGATTGTCCGGCACTCCCTAGTGAGATGACCCCAGTACCTCAGTTGAAAATGCAGAAATCACCGGTCTTCTGTGTTGCTCACGCTGGGAGTTGGAGAATGGAGCTGTTCCTATTCGGCCATCTTGCTCCGCCCCCCCAATATCAGTCTTTTATCACAAGGAATGAGTAAATTATGGAAGATTTCAGTGAAATTCCTTGTCTACTGGCACTGCCTTGCTTTGGGACCTCAGCTCTCCTCTCAGCACCATGTTCCATCCTGGCTCTCCCCACTCTCAGTCTTTGCTTTCTACCTGCCTGTCCTGGGTAGTGCTGCCTGATTAAACTTCCTAGGCTGGGCATGGTGGCTCATGCCTGTAATCCCAACATTTTGGGAGGCCAAAGTGGACAGATCACCTGAAGTCAGGAGTTCCAGACCAGAGTGGCCAACATGGTGAAATCCTATCTTTACTAAAAATACAAAAAAGTAGCCAGGCATGGTGGCACGTGCCTGTAGTCCCAGCTACTCGGGAGGCTGAGGCACGAGAATCACTTGAACCTGGGAAGCAGAGGTTGCAGTGAGCTGAGACAGCGCCAGTGCACTCCAGCCTGGGTGACAGAGTGAGACTCTGCCTAGAAAACAAAAAAGCTTCCTAAAGGTGACCTCTCTGATTCTGTTACTTCTAGTTCTTTCGATGTCATTAAAAATTCATTATTTTGCCTTTAAAATTTCCTATCAAAATCCAAGTTCTGATTGGAAGAATAAAATCTCTGAGTACTAACATTCTCTTTTTCTTTTTTCTTTTATTATTATTTTTTAAAGACAGGGTCTTGCTCTGTTGCCCAGGCTGGAGTGCAGCGGTGTGATCTCAGCTCACTGCAGCCTCAACCTCCTGGGCTCAAGCAATCCTCCCACCTCAGCCTCCCAAGTAGCTGGGACCACAGGCACGCACCACCACGTCCAGCTAATTATTTGTATTATGTTGCCCAGGCTGGTCTCAAACTCCTGAGCTCAAGTGACCCGCCTGCCTTGGCCTCCCAAAGTGCAGGGATGACAGGTGTGAACTACCATGCCTGGCCTCTCTTTTTCTTTTTTTTTTGAGATGGAGTCATGCTCTATCACCCAGGCTGGAGTGCAGTGGTGTGCCTGGGTTCAAATGATTCTCCTGCAGCAGCCTCCCAAGTAGCTGGGATTATAGGCATGTGCCACCATACCCAGCTAATTTTTGTATTTTTAGTAGAAATGGGGTTTTACCATCTTGGCCAGGATGGTCTCGAACTCCTGACCTCAGATGATCCACCTGCCTCGGCCTCCCAAAGTGCTGGGATTACAGGTGTAAGCCACTGCACCCAGCCTCTTTTTCTAATTATATATATATAACCTATTTATCGTAGAACTTTTTTTTTTTTTTTTTTTTTTTAAGACAGGGTCTCACTCTGTCATCCAGGCTGGAGTGCAATGGCAAGATCACCACTCACTGCAGTCTACATCTCCTGGGCTCATGGGATCCTTGTACTTCAGCCTCCCGAGTAGTTGGGACTACAGGTGCGCTTGAACCTGGGAGATGGAGGTTGCAGTGAGCCGAAATTGTGCCACTGCACTATAGCTTGGGCAACAGAGCAAGACTGTCTCAAAAAAGAAAAAAAAATCTCTATATATCTCAAGACTTGGAGAATGAGTTTGCTCCTGATGCAGGGTCCAGTGTCCTTTCTCTTTTTACTTTTGAGACAGAGTCTCACCTTGTTGCCCAGGCTGGAGTGCAATGGCATGATCTCGGCTCACTGCAACCTCCGCCTCCCAGGTTCAAGCTATTCTCCTGTCTCAGCCTGCCGAGTAGCTGGGATTACAGGCGCCTGCCACCACGCCTGGCTAATTTTTTGTATCTTTAGTAGAGATGGGGGTTTCACCATGTTAGCCAGGCTGGTGTTGAACTCCTGACCTCGTGATCCGCCCGCCTTGGCCTACCAAAGTGCTGGGATTACAGGCATGAGCCACTGCGACTGACTGGTCCAGTGTCCTTTCTAAGTGTATCTACAAACCACATGAATAAATTGCTATCATGGCACTTGCGATCCTCCAACATAATGACCTTCTTATTAATCTATTTCCCTGACTGACTGTGGAATCAGCTCAAGGCAGGGAATGGGCTTTTTTTGTTTTGATTCACTGCAGTGATTCAAGCCCTTCATTAACTACAAAGAAATCGAAAGAAAACCATGCTGATGGCCGGGCGCGGTGGCTCAAGCCTGTAATCCCAGCACTTTGGGAGGCCGAGATGGGCGGATCACGAGGTCAGGAGATCGAGACCATCCTGGCTAACACAGTGAAACCCCGTCTCTACTAAAAAATACAAAAAAAAAACTAGCCGGGCGACGTGGCGGGCGCCTGTAGTCCCAGCTACTCGGGAGGCTGAGGCAGGAGAATGGCGTAAACCCAGGAGGCGGAGCTTGCAGTGAGCTGAGATCCGGCCACTGCACTCTAGCCTGGGCAGCGGAGCGAGACTCCGTCTCCAAAAAAAAAAAAAAAAAAAAAAAGAAAACCATGCTGATATGAAGTATAATGATTAGCTGAAGTCAAAAGTGAAGGCCAACATGCTGGCTTTAAATGTTTCACTTTTATTTTTCATTGGTATTCTACATAAAGAAAATGTACGGCTCGGTGGATTTTTACAAACCAAAAAAACACCCTGTAGCCAGCAACAGATTATTACCAGCATTCCTGAAGTCTCCCTCATCCTCCTTCCAGCGTAGCCTTTGTGTGTGTGTGTTTTGTGTGTGTGTGTGTGTGTATGTGTGTCTGTGTGTGTTGGTAAATTGACAAACTATGGTTGTATATATTTATGTGGTACAAAGTGATAACATGATTTTTAAAAATGTATCATACAGTAAAACTGATTTTGGTGGGGAGCATATGGTTCCGTGTGTTATAACACACACATACACATGTGTAACCATCACCACAATCAGGATACAGAACAGTTCCACCATCCCCTAAATTTCCCTCCTGCTATCCCTTTTTAGTCACACCCTCTCCCCACCCTAATTCCTAGGAATCACTGATCTGTTCTCCATCACTATGGTTTTGTCTTTTCAAGAATGTCACACAACTGGAATCATACAGTCTATAACCTTTTCTGATTGGTTTCTTTCACTCAACACAATGCCTCTGCGATTCATCTCTGCTGTTGTATCAATAGTTCCCTCCTTTTATTGCTGAATAGTATTATACTTTTTGAGACTGGGTCTCGGTCTGTTTGTAGCCCAGTTTCTTAGTTTGTTTATCTGTGAAAAGTCTGTAATGTTACTACTACAACTTCTTCCCTGCATCTAGCACAGTGCCTTATAAATGGTAGCTGTTCATTCATTACTTGTTGATTGGGTGAATGGGATTTAAAAGCCATAGAGGACTGGGCACAGTGGCTCATGCCTGTAACCCCAGCACTTTGGGAGGCCAAGGCAGGTTGACTGCTTGAGGTCAGGAGTTCAAGACCTGCTTGGCCAACATGGTAAAACCCATCTTTACTAAAAATACAAAAATTAGCTAGGCAAAGGTGGCACATGCCTGTAATCCCAGCTACTCAGGAGGCTGAGGCAGGAGAATCGCTTGAACCTGGGAGTCAGAGGTTGCAGTGAGCTGAGATCGTGCCACTGCACTCCAGCCTGGGCGACAGAGTGAGACACTGTCTCAGAAAAAAAAAAAAAGTCTAAAAAAATAAATAAAAATGTCAGCAGTAGTTATTCGAGGAGTCTGGAATTAGAGAAGATCAGTTTTTGATTTTTATTATGGTTTTGTTTTTACATTAATTTCATAATGTATAATTTGTAAATATATGTATTATAAATATAAATATAAACATGTTTTATAACCTATAATATGAAATTATTTGCATAATCGAGAAATAATATGTTTAAAATATTTGTTAAAATGGAGAAATAAGTTGGATAACTCATAAAAATTGCTTGTGCATACCTTTAGCTCATCATTGAAACCTCTCTGGATGGACTGGATCAGCTTGTCAACAATGGCCTCATTGAGCGGGTCCTGTTGGGTCAGGTGTCTGGGGCTGTCTGACAGGGGCTCACAACGGAGTTCAGGGACGTCAGGGATGTCCAAGTCTAACATTGAAAAGAAAGACACTGGATGATGCCTCCGTACTATGTAAAGTGATGAGGTTTAGTGGGGAGTACCTCTGGCTCTCACCTTTACTACTTGCTCTATGACCTTAACCAAGTCCCATCTTGTCTCCTAGATTCAGTTTTCTCAATTATAAATTCAATGTTCTCTAAGGGCCTCCTAAGCTACAAAAGCCTTTGGGACTGAGCTGTAGCAGAATGGTTAAGAGCATGGACTTTAAATCTCAGTTTGAGACTAGTTTGAATCTTGGCTCTACCACTTACTACTTGTATGACCTTTATCAAGTTAGTTTGCCTCCTGAAACCTGTTTCCTCATCTGTAAAACAAGGTTATTATAACAATTAAATGAGGTAATACATGCAAAGAACTGATCCCAGTAGTACTTCCCCTTTAACACCTCTTTCATCTGAAGATTTTTACCATTTTTTTTTTTTTTTTTTTTGAGACAGAGTCTCACTCTATCGCTCAGGCTGGAGTACAGTGGCGCAATCTTGGCTCACTGCAACCTCTGCCTCCTGTGTTCAAGCGATTCTTGTGCCTCAGACTCCCAAGTAGCTGGGATTACAGGCACATGCCACCACCCCCGGCTAATTTTCATATTTTTAGTAGAGACAGGGTTTCGCTATGTTGGCCAGGCAAAGTCTCGAACTCCTAACCTCAGGTGATCCACCCACCTTGGCCTCCTAAAGTACTGGGATTACAGATATGAGCCACCATGCCCGGCCACCACTCGACTTTTGTATTCTTTTTGATTTCTTGAATGCCTCTTCTGCAAACTCTACCCACTTCCTGCCATACTCCTATCATCCACTAATTGCAATAATTGAAGCCATGTTCTCATTCTGATCTTTGCACAGGCTGCTCCTTCTGCCTGCGTTTTTCTCCTTCTTCTCCCCCACCTTCCCTTATCTATCGTTGCCTTGCTAACTCCTACTCATCCTTTAAGTCTCAGCTCCAGGATGCCTTTCTTGTATCCCATTTTGCCCATTTTGGCTACGTATCCCCTAGTCACTAATAAACCGCTCTATATCCACTCTGGCTCCCCTAGCCCCATCACACTGATTACACTGAGTTCCATTTGCCTGTTCATCCATAGGCATACTGTGTCTGTTCTGTTCGATGCTGTATCTCCAGCTGCTAGATTAAGCTTAGAGCACAGGAGGGCTTCATTAAGTATTTGCTGAATGAATGTGTAAATGAATGAAGGTAGTTCTTCAAACACACCAGGATCTTTCCTGTGTCATGCACATGCTGTCCTGTCTATCTGTAGTACTCCCTATACTCTATCTGTAGTACTCCCCATACTCACATGAGTTACTCTGATATCTTTCAGGCCTCCTTTAGGTTTAAATACCGCTTGCTGTCTCATACAGGTGTTCTCTGACAACCAGAGTTTCAAGTAGGTTCCTTTTGCCCTTATTTTTGGTGTCAGCCTGTTCTTCCATACTGCTTACTACAAGTTGTAATTACTTCAGTGACTGTCTGTTTACTCTTTTTGGTCTCTTTTCTGCACAATAATATAAGTTCTATGAGGGCAGTGACTATGTCGGTCATGTCCACTGTTGTATTCCCAGCTACTGGTACTCAATAAATGTTTTGTAGAATGAAAGTTATTCTGAAGCCCAATCCAGACCCCACCTTCTGCATGAAGTCCTCCCACTCCAAGGCATCCCACACTGCCCTTTCCCTCCTCAGAATCCCTCAAGCACTCAGGCTCTTCTGCAGAACTCAGGACCAACCTTAGTTTCCTGGACATCACGAACCATGTATGTCATCTTATTTTGCCAACCGTATTTTAAGGTCTCAATGTCAGGGACCAAATTCATCATCAAAGTCTAGTTAAGGGCTGGTCACCCATCAAGTACTCAATCAATATGTCTTGGCCCGAGTTGAAAATAGATTATCTTTTCCCCTCCCCTCCGCTTTCTAGTCCTTTCTCTTTTTTACCTGTCAGTTCAATGCTACTGGAGCCTTTTTTAATAGTCTCTAAGTTGCTCAGCTCCAAATCCATACTTCCTGAATCATTGTCATAGGCATAGGGGATCACTACTTCTTCCTGACTACGGATCCTAGGAAGAAAGAGAGGATGCGAAAAATTAGTTTTCCAGGACTGCTTCTGTCTCATCATTCATTTGAAAGCCTAAATGTCACTTTCTGAGAGAGGCATTTATTCAGCACCAATCTAGATTAAGTAGCTCCCACCATCCTGGTCCCATAGTTACCTTCTTATTTTTTTCATAGTATTTAACCATCACCTGCAATTACCTTGCTCATTTGCTATAAACTCCATTAAAGAGAAACCTTGTCTACATGGTCACCGTTGTATCCCCAGTACCTAGCATGTTGTCAGTCTCATTAGTAGTGAATGGATAGGTAAGAAATACTATGCCGCTGTTAAAAACAACGTCGGGTGTAGGTGGCTCACGCGTATAATCCCAGCACTTTGGGAGGCCGAGACGGGCTGATCACCTGAGATCAGGAGTTTGAGACAAGCCTGGCCAACACGGCGAAACCGAGTCTCTACTAAAAATACAAAAAATAGCCGGGTGTGGTGGCGCATGCCTGTAATCCCAGCTACTCGGGAGACTGAGGCAGGAGAATCACTTGAACTGGGAGGTGGAAGTTGTAGTGAACCAAGATTGCGCCACTGCACTCCACCTTGGGTGACACAGCGAGACTCCATCTGAAAAAACAAACACACACACAAAAACCAGATTGAGGTAGAACACCTCGCCAGACTCCCTCTATCCTCCTTAACCTTTCTTTTTCTTTTTACCATAGCACGTAACACCTTCCAATATATCTTTCACTTATTTATGATGTTCAGTGTCATTTATTTCCTCCTGCTAAAATGTAAACTTCATGAGGGCAAGAATCTTTGGCTGCTTTGTTCATGAATGTATCCTAGGAGTCTAGAACAGTGACATACAGAAGTGCTCAACAATTACTGGTAGAGTGAATGACTGAGCAGGTCTCTATTTACTGAATGTTTAGCATAGATTAATGAATGAAAAAGCAAGCTGTCAAACAATGGATACGACACTTTTTATTAAAACAAAACAATATTTTCACAAAAGTAATAAGTATGTGTCTATACACACAGAAACACACACACACACAAATGCTGACATACATGAAAAAAATGTATGGAGGCTGGGTATGGTGGCTCACTCTGTAATCTCAGCATTTTGGGAGGATGAAGAGGGAGGACTGCTTGAGCTCAGGACTTTGAGACTAGCCTGGGCAACATGGTGAGACCTCATCTCTACAAAAAAGGAAAAAATTAGCTAGGTATGGTGGCGTGTGCCTGTAGTCCTAGCTACTCAGGAGGCTGAGGCAGGAGGATCCCTTGAGCCCAGGAGTTTAAGACTGCAGTGAGCTATGATGGCACCACTGCACTCCAGCTTGATTGACAGAGAGAACTTGTCTCTAGAAGAAAAACAAAAGCAAAAACACTACTTCTGGAATTCATTTTTTAAAATTATTTTTAATTTTTATATATATTTTTTGACACAGTGTCTCACTTTGTCGCCCAGGCTGGAGTGCAGTGGTGCAATCTCAGCTCACTGCAACCTCTCTGCTTCCTGGGTTCAAGTGATTCTCATGCCTCAGCCTCCCGAGTAGCTGGGATTACAGGTGCCCGCCACCACGCCCAGCTAATTTTTATATTTTTAGTAGAGACAGGGTTTCATCATGTTGGCCAGGCTAGTCTCAAACTCCTGACCTCAGGTGATCTGCCCACTTTGACCTCCCAAAGTTTGGGGATTATAGGCGTAAGCCACCGTGCCCAGCCAATAAAATAATTTTGGAAGGAAACCCCAAACCAATGAAGTTTGAACTTTGTCCTGTATGCATATATTTCTTTAATAAAAAATGAGTTCATTAAAAACAAACCCTCTAGAAGCAGAATGGTTGTGTTGTGTGGTAGATTGTATAATTGACTTCTTAAGATGCTTACTTAAGATGCCACGTGCTATGTCTCATGCCTGTATTCCCGGTGCCTTTGGGAGGCTAAGGCGAAAGAATTGCCTGAGACTACGAGTTTGAGACAAGCCGCCTGGGTAACATAGCAAAATCCAATCTCTACAAAAAGTTTTAAAAATCTGATCTCTACAAAAAATTAGCTGAGGGTGGTGGCATGTACCTGTAGTCCCAGTTACTCAGGAAGCCAAGGCAAGAGGATCCTAGAGTCCAGGAGTTGAAGGCGGCAGTGAGCTATGATTCCATCACTGTACTCCAGCCTGAGCGACAGATAGAGACCTTGCCTCTTAAAAAACAACAACCAGTGGCTCACACCTGTAATCCCAGCACTTTAGGAGGCTGAGGTGGGTGGATCACTAGAGGTCAGGAGTTTGAGACCAGCCTGGCCAACACGGTGAAACCCCGTCTCTACTAAAAATACAAAAAAATTTGGCCGGGCAGTGTGGTGGCACGCGCCTGTAATCCCAGCTACAAGGGAGGCTGAGACAGGAGAATCGCTTGAATCCAGGAGGCGGAGGTTGCAGTGAACTGAGATTGTGCCATTGCACTCCAGCCTGGGTGACAGAGGGAGACTCTGTCTCAAAACAAACAAACAACAACAAAGAAGCTGTTAATCTGTTTCCAAAATGGTTGTACCACTTTACATTTCCATCAGCAGGATATGAGAGATCCTGTGCTCCACATCCTTGCCAACATTTGTTATCATTGGTCTTTTTCTTTTTCATTAGTCAGGTGTGGTGGCTTCCATCTGTGGCCCACAGCTAGTCACTAGGACCACAGATGCGAGCCACCACACCTGGCTAATTAAAAAAATTTTTTGTAGAGGTAGGGTCTTGCTGTGTTGCCCAGACAGGTCTCGAACTCCTGGACTCAAGTGATCCTCCTACCTCAGCCTCCCAAAAGCTCTGGGATTATAGACTGAGCCACCATTCCTGGCTGCATATGCTGAGTTTGTGGTGTAAATACTCCCATCATGGCCAAAATCAAGCTACCGATATTACCTTGGGAAGAGATGTGCAATGGCATACCGTCATATATTTCCATCACACAGTTTCAATAGATATAAGCAACCACAAAAGCACAGAAAATGTAAAATGTAGTGAAATAATTAGGAAATAATGAGTTTTGTTTTCAATATACTTTATTTCATCCTAAGTTAATATAATTTTCTAAATGGCTGTATTTAACCAATTTGCAAAATTACTGAAAATTTAACAATGGACTCTCTCAAGACAGTATGAGACAACTCCAGCACACCACTGGTTGGTTGTCTTATTCTTGAGTTGGGAGAATTCGTTATATATTCTACATCAGCACTGCCCAATGGAACTTTCTGCGATAATGAAGATGTCCTATACTTTTGAGCTGTCAAATCTGATATACACTAGCTATCTGTGGCTACTGAGCACTTGAAACGTGGCTAGTACAAATGAGAGACTGAATTTTAAATTTTACTTAATTTTAATCCATTTAAATTCAAAATTAAATATCCACATAAGGCTAGTGGCTATAACAGACACAGAAAGAACTGACTCTCTCCCATGTGGGATAACATTTGGGACAATAATAACGTTAATAAGAGTTATATTGTGCATACTTTACACGTTCATAAAACTGTAGTTAAAAGCACAGATTCTGGAGTCAGACTGCCTAGGTTCAAATCTGTTTCCTTCTCTTTAAAATGGGATTAGCCTGTAATCTCAGTACTTTGGGAGGCTAAGGCTGGAGGATCGTTTGAGTCCAGGAGTTCCAGACCAGCCTGGGTAACAAAGTGAGATGTGGTATCTACCCAAAATAATTTTAAAAGATTAGCTGGGCGTGGTGGCGCATGGCAGTGGTCCCAGCTACTTGGGAGGCTGAGGCAGGAGGATCGCTTGAGCCCAGGATGTCGAGGCTGCAGTAAGCTATGATCACACCACTGCACTCCAGCCTAGGCGACAGAGCAAGATACCGTATCAATAACAAAGGAAAGAAAAGAAATAATGTTTGTAGAGCGCTCGGCACAGTGTCGGGTTATACTGTAAACATTCAGTAATTGGCGCCAGTTATTAGAGCAGTGTTCCTGGGTGAGCCACTTCCGTGATAAGCCTGTAAAACTGGCCTAATATGTTCTCTATGAGTCACTGCATTGCTCTGCAAATCAGATAAAACGTCACTCGTAGGTCAGTTATTAACAACTCAAGTGATAATCTTTGGAAAAAACTGACATAATTTTCTTTCTTTTTTTTTTGGTGAGACGGAGATTTATTCTTGTTGCAAAGGCTGGAGTGCAATGGCGCAATCTCGGCTCATCGCATCCTCTGCCTCTCAGGTTCAAAAGGTTCTCTTGCCTCAGCCTCCCAAGTAGCTGGGATTACAGGCAAGTGTCACCACGCTCGGCTAATTTTGTATTTTTAGTAGACATGGGGGTTTCACCGTATTGCCCAGGCTGATCTTGAACTCCTGACCTCAGGTGATCCGCCCGCCTCGGCCTCCCAAAGTGCTGGGATTACAGCCGTGAGCCACTGCGCCGGGCCAGAAACTGCCACAATTTTCTAAGCTATCCCCTCCCGTCGAGACCCTTCCTGTTCTTTTAAAATGGGCCGGGCAGCAGAAAGACGAGTGAGTGACAGTAGATAGGCCAATCAGAAGCAGCCCCGTCTCGGGCCCGCCCCGTCTCGGGCCCTCCCCGAGGCCTGGCCCAACCACGTCCCGGTAGCTCCCGGAATAGGAGCGTTGCGAGACGGTCGGTTCCAAGTGGGCCTGGGCGCGGGGGGGAGGCGGGTCTGTCCTCGGGAACTGCAAGGCCCTGTGGGCGGGAGGACTGAGATCACGGCCGCGGCTGCTGGAAGCGTCGAAGTTCAGCTGGGCCGCCGACACTGACCTGTGCTTAGAACTCATCCTGGCCCGCAGAGCCTGCCGCGAGTCCCTGGCGTCCCCTGTGGCGGGCTCTTGCAGCCACTTTCCCGAGCGGAAGTCAGCCTGCGGCTCGGACTCCGGCGGGACCTGCTCGGAGGAATGGCGCCGCCGGGTGAGGAGTTGCGCGTGGCTAATCGATAGGGCCCCACGGCTGGCACTCTTTGGGGAGAGGGCTGTCGCCCGCGGGAGTCTACTCGTCGCCGCTCGAGAGCCGGCCAGGCGGGATCCCCTTCCCCTGCGGGACAGGGGCATGGGCACGGGCACAAGCTCTGGCTGGGGCGCTGTCGGGTCCAGGGTCCGAAGGACGGCTGCGAGCTGGTGGGAGTGCCCGCGACCTGGAGGGGTTGATGCCTGGGGGAGGGGTGCAGCGCGGAGCTACGGGTCGCCCCGAGGCCCAACCTTGGGGACCGCGGCCGCGCTTAGCCATAGGCCTGGCCTCACTCATTCATTTCATTCGCGCGGGCTCCTGGGCCAGGCGGCCTAAGGTTCTGGTCCCGGCGCCGCCCCTTACTCCGTGTGAGGTTTTGGCCAGATTGTCCTTTCGGCTGTAGTTTCCCCTTCAGTGAAAGGGGCAAAGAAAACCCCTCACTTCTCTCTGGGAGTCTGGAGCATACGTTCTGAAGTGACACTGTGAGTGCAAACTTGCAGTCGGCCACGTATTCATTGTGTAACCCAAAGCAGGTTACTTAACCCCTCTACACCTCAGTTTCTCATGTGTAAAATAAGTTAGTCAAATTAGTCACGTTATTTGCCTCGTTGAGTTGCTCTATTAAGTGAAATAATCTTCGTGCATAGTTTAGAACAGCGCATGGCCCTAAGTAAGAACTCGGTAAAGTTAACTGCATCGGAAGTTACTGAGTAGACGCTGTGCAGGGTGGAATCTCATGTAGCCTCATCGTAACTTTGGAAGCATGTACTCTGGTTATTACCATTTGACAGATGAGAAGTTGGAATCCCACGGAAGGGAACTTACTTGCCCAGGGTGACACATGAATGAGTCAGTGGCTCACCGTTTCATTATTTGAGAAGTTCAGAATAGTAAAGTGGTTAAAAGCAGACTTTGGATTCAAATTGCCTGAAGTTTGATTCTCAGTGATGTGTCCTAGGGCAGGTAACTACTTCTGAGCCTCACTTTCCTGGTCTGTGAAATGCAGAAGATAGCCACCTTACTTAGATGTTGTGAAGATTTAATGATTTGGTGTGTGCAAAGCACAGCACAGCGTGGGCATATCCAACATGCTAAGTGCTCAACTTTTAGTCAGAAAAGTTACTGCTCTCATTAACATGGAGTGAGAAGATTAGGATTCTGACACAGGTGCTGTTTTAGGAGAATTTACGGTCTAGGTGGGAAAATGCTAGTCACAGCCATTCACTAGATCTTCATATATGGGGTGCCTGCCTGTACACAAAGCATTGGGGATTCAGCATTGGTGTCTTGACTCCTCTTTCTCTTAGGTCTTTCTGTCCATTGGCAGTTCTGATAGGCTTTGACTTTGAATTCTAGCCAGACTAACTCTCATCACTTCTCATCATGTTCACTGCTGTTGCCCTGGTTTGGGCCACCATCATCTTCTGTCTTGGATTATGGCGGTAATCTCCCAACCGGTGTCCCCCACTCTGTCCTTGCACCTGCATGGTCTGTTCTCCACACAGTATTGTTTATTCTCAACACGGTAATACCATTAGAGTGTAAATCAAATCACTCCTCTGCTTAGAACTTTCCACTGGCTTCCAGCCAGGTGCAGTAGCTCACACCTGTAATCCCAGCACTTTGGGAGGCCGAGGCGGGCGGATCATGAGGTCAAGAGATGAAGACCATCCTGGCCAACATGGTGAAACCCCATCTCTAATAAAAAGACAAAAATTAGCTGGGCATGGTGGCACGTGCCTGTCGTCCCAGCTACTTGGGAGGCTGAGGCAGGAGAATAGCTTGAACCCGGGAGGCTGCGGCTGCAGTGAGCTGAGATCGTACCACTGCACTGTACTCCAGACTGGCAACAGAGTGAGACTCTATCTAAGAAAAAAAAAAGAAACTTTCCAGTGGCTTTCACTGTGGTGGTATCTAAGGCCCTCTGGATCTGTCCTCTGCTACCTCTGTTACCTCATCTACTTCTTATCTTTTGCTTACTTTGCTCAAGCTATACTGTCCTTGCTGATCTCCAAAAACACTGTATGTGTACATACTCCTGATTCAGAATCTTTGCATTTGGTTTTTCTTTTCTTTTTTTTGAGACAGAGCCCCAGGCTGGAGTGCGGTGGCGCGATCTCAGCTCACTGCCCACTCTGCTTCCCGGTTCAAGTGATTCTCGTGCCTCGGCCTCCCGAGTAGCTGGGATTACAGGCACAAGTCACCATGCCTGGCTCATGTCTTGTATTTTTAGTAGAGATGGGGTTTCACCATGTTGGCTAGGCTGGTCTCGAGCTCCTGACCTCAGGTTATCCTTCTTCCTTGGCCTCCCAAAGTGCTGGGGTTAGAGGTGTGAGCCACCGCGCCTGGCCATATTGGGTTTTTCTACTTAGCATAATTTCCCACCAGATATCTTTATGACTTGCTTTTCCTTCAGGTCTATACTCCATATGTTTATTTCTTAGGCCTTTACAGACTACTGTATTTAAAATTCAGCCCTTCCCAAATATCTCTTCTGTGCTTTATTTTTTCCCATAGCACTTTTACCTTCTAATGTGATAAATAATGTTCTTATTTCTTTCTTTTTTTTTTTTTTTTTTTTTTTTGCATTTGCAGGATTTAATAGAGTGAAATAGAGTGAAAACAGAGCTCCCATATAAGGGGAGCTCAACCCAAAGGGGGTTGCCCAATAATGTTCTTATTTCATGTGATGTCTTTTGCCACTAGAATACAAGCTCTTTGAGGATGGGAGTTTTGTTTGTTTCCTGCTGTATTTTTAACACCTAAAGTAGTGTGTGGCACATAGTAGCTCAGTATACATTTGATGAATATGCCACATGATAGATTTTTTTCTTTTTCTTCTTTTATTTTATTTATTTATTTTTATTTATTTTTTTTTTGAGATGGAGTCTCACTGTGTCGCCCAGGCTGTAATGCAGTGGCGCGATCTCAGCTCACTGCAATTTCCACCTCCTGGGTTTAAGTGATTCTCCTGCCTCAGTCTCCCAAGTAGCTTGGATTACAGGCGCCCACCACCACGCCTGGCTAATTTTTGTCTTTTTGGTAGAGACAGGGTTTCACCATGTTGGCCAGGCTGGTCTTAAACTCCTGACCTCAAGTGATCTGCCTACCTCGGCCTCCCAAAGTGCTGGAATTACAGGCATGAACTACTGCACTCAGCTGTCTTTTATTTTTTTGAGACAGGGTCTCTCTTTGTCCCCCAGGGTGGAGTGCAGTGGTGCAATCCCAGCTCACTGCAGTCTCCACCTCCCAGGCTCAAGTGATCCTCCTACCTCAGCCTCCCAAGTAGTGGGACTACAGGCACGCGCCACCATGCCTGGCTAATTTTTGTATTTTCTTTTTTATAGAGAAAGGATTTCGCCATGTTGCCTGGTTTAGTCTTGAACTCCTGGGCTCAAGCGATCCACCCACCTCAGCCTCCCAAAGTATTGGGATTGCAGAC
Source organism: Piliocolobus tephrosceles (assembly GCF_002776525.5). NCBI lineage: Eukaryota > Metazoa > Chordata > Mammalia > Primates > Cercopithecidae > Piliocolobus > Piliocolobus tephrosceles. Next base: position 10,049,506 of record NC_045453.1, read on the forward strand.
GTGAGCCACTGCCTCTGGCCAGTAGTGCCTTTTTTCAAGGATTCTAGTTCAAGCTTAATTTAACACTAAAGGCAAAAGATTTAGGGCCACTCATGTTAGCCTAGTGATTATTTGTTGTTATTGTTACTTGGGTGCTAGACAATGCACTTTATCAAGAAGCAGCCCATTCAAAAGTGTTTTTTGTTTTGTTTTTTAAATAAATGAAGTAGAAATGTACCACTCCTGCAGCTCCCTGTCCCCTGGGGCATCATAGATGGGGATTAATTTTTCTTTCCATTTATTCAGCAAATATTTATTCAGTGCCTGCTATGTGCCAGGCAGTGTGCAAGATTTGGAAATACTGGGATGAACAAAAGAAGCAGTCTTTATCCTCATGGAACTTACAGTTTAGCAAAGAAATCAGACATTACACTGTTAAAGTTGTGGAAAATTCCACATAGAAGTACAGATTCCTATGAGTGGATATCACAACGATAATAATAGTAGTAGAAGTAGTAGCTAACATTGATATAGCACTTGTTATGTGCCAGTCATTATTCTAAGTTTTTTTTTTTGAGACAGAGTTTTGCTTGTCTCCCAGGTTGGAGTACAGTGGCGCAATCTCAGCTCACTGCAACCTGTCTCCCGGGTTCAAGCGATTCTCCTGCCTCAGCCTCCCGAGTAGCTGGGATTACAGGCACCTGCCACCACGCCCGGCTGATTTTTTTGTATTTTTAGTAGAGACGGGGTTTCACCATATTGACCAGGCTGGCCTCAAATTCCTGACCTCAGGTGATCCACCTGCCTTGGCCTCCCAAAGTGCTGGCCTGGCCAGATCTTTCTATATTAACTCGTGTAATCATTTCTGAGGTAGATACTATTATTATCCCACTTTACACTTGAGGAAACTGAGGCACCACCTGGTTGAATAACCGCCAAGGACATATTGCTAATAAATGGCAGAGCTGTGATTTAAGCCTGGCCCCAGAGCCTGGGTTCTTCCTTACTTTATTGTACTGGGGACCTAATCCTAGGGAGAGCTTCTTAAGAGGTGCTTGAGCTGAATTCTGAAAGTAAAAATTAAGCAAAGTTGATGTAGGGGAAAGCATGAAAAAATGCCGGGCAGGAACGAACCCGGCTTTTTAGAGGACAGAGAAGAAGCCAGAGAGCAACAGATGGTGGCAAGCACGAGGGAGGAGAGCTGGTTGAGAGGCTGGCAAAGTGTGAGGATTCAGGATTGGGTTTGTGCTGAGAGGCAAAGGACTTACGAACATCTTTCAGATGGGAATAGTAGGATAAGGACTGTGTTTTAGATGCCTGGAGGCTGCTGGCAGGACTGTCCTTCCACCAGTTGAAGAGCAGGCTCCCTGCCTCCCCAAGGCTTCTCCTCAGGTTAAACCCCTGGGTTCCCTCACCCTTCCCCATGTGATTTGGTTCCCAGATCTTGGTGCACATCATCACTGGGACTGTGTATAGCACCTTGGAAGAGTGTGGAGTGTACTGAATAGTTGTTTCCCCCCAAGGTTCAAGCACTGTCTTCCTGTTGGCCCTGACAATCATAGCCAGCACCTGGGCTCTGACGCCCACTCACTACCTCACCAAGCATGACGTGGAGAGACTGAAAGCCTCGCTGGATCGCCCTTTCACAAATTTGGAATCTGCCTTCTACTCCATCATGGGACTCAGCAGTCTTGGTGCCCAGGTGCCAGATGCAAAGGTAAGGCTGTTTTTGTCCTGGTGGTCAGAGTGGTTCAGGAGGACCTTCATCCCCTCACTATATTCCTTTGGGGTAGTTCAAAACTAACTCTTGCTCATTTGAGGATAACCAAGGTTAATCCAGTATAAGAAATATTTGGCTGGGCGTGGTGGCTCACGCCTGTAATGCCAGCACTTTGGGAGGTCAAGGCAGGTGGATCATGAGGTCAGGAGTTTGTGACCAGCCTGTCTAATGCAGTGAAACCCTGTCTCTACTAAAAATAGAAAAAATTAGCCGGGTGTGGTGGTGCATTCCTATAATCCCAGCTACTCAGGAGGCTGAGGCAGGAGAATCGTGTGAACCCGGGAAGCAGGTGTTGCAGTGAGCTGAGATGGCGCCATTGCACTCTAGCCCAGGCAACAGTGAGACTCAGTCTCAAAAAAAGAAGTTTATTTCAGTTTGACAGGTCTGTTTTTGTTTTTTGCCTAATATATGTTAAGGATCATACCAGATCAGTTATTTTTAGTGAGATGTCAAGAAGAGCAAGTCATAGATCATCTAGAAACTTTTACTTCAGCTCTGGGAGTGAGACTGTTCAATACCATGTGTACTTACTAAGTGCCCCCATATGTGTGTGACTAATAATAAGGGAATTCAAGGTAGAAGGCACTCACATGTATTAAATAATGGTAGTCACTACATCAGGCAATTTTAATACATGTTTTTGGACTTCTGGTGAGGAAAATGCATCATGATTATAACCTTTCCTGGATTCAGAACAGTTTTTTTTTTTTTTTTTTTTGAGACAGAATGTGGCTCAGCTAGGCTGGAGTGCAGTGGCATGGTCATTACTCACTGCAACCTCTGTCTCTTGGGCTCAAGCCGGCCACCTCAGCTTCCCTGGTAGCTGGGACTACAGGTGTGCACTACCACACCTGGCTAATTTTTTGTATTTTTTGGTAGAGATGGGGTTTCATCATGTTGGCTAGGCTGGTCTTGAACTCCTGACCTCAAGTGATCTGCCCTCCTGGGCCTCCCAAAGTGCTGGGATTATAGGCATGAGCCACTGTGCCCACCCCCTTGATTATTTTTAAATATTCTGTTTTATCTCTTCTATTGGCTGTTTAGATCTAATTTTTTTTTAGTGTTTGTCTAGTTTTGTTTCGAGATTTTAATATGCATCCTTAATTTCTCACAGTATACCCGTGAATTATTATTTTGCCATGTCACAAATAATAAAAGAACCCTATAACTGTATTTCCATTTAAATTCCCATTATTTCTGGTATCATTGTCATACTTTTTGTTTGTTTTGTTTTTGTTTTTGAGACGAAGACTCTTCCTGTCACCAGGCTGGAGTGCAGTGGCTCGATCTCACTGCACTGCTTGATCTCATTGCTTGATCTCACTGCAGTCGCTCACTGCAATTGCACCCCCACCTCCCAGGTTCAAGCAATTCCCCTGCCTCAGCGTCCCAGGTAGCTGGGACTACAGGCACACACTACCACGCCAGCTAATTTTTTGTATTTTAGTAGAGATGAAGTTTCACTGTGTTGGCCAGGATAGTCTCGATCTCCTGACCTTGTGATCTACCCTCCTTGGCCTCCCAAAGTGCTGGGATTATAGGTGTGAGCCACTGCGCCCGGCCCATTGTGATACTTTTTAACCTTCTTTAAAGGATCTCAGCTTTTGCTGTCTGTTGTTCGGTGTCTCAATTTCATATATTTCAAACAGTTTGATAGTTATTTATGGTAGGAGGGGAAGTTCAATATCTTTAATTCTGTCTAGGACAGAACTGATAGTCCCAATTGTTGTCTGTCTTTCTTTTTTTTTTCTGAGACAAGGCCTCGCTGTGTTGCCCAGGCTGGAGTGCAGTGGTGCAATCATGGTGCAGTGCAGCCTCAAACTCCTGGACTCAGGTGATCCTTCACCTCAGCCCCCTAAGTAGCTGGGACTACAGTCACATGCTACCATGCCTAGCTAATTTTTTTTCTTTTTTTTAATATTTGTAGAGACAGGGTGTTGCCATGTTGCCCAGTCTTGTCTCAAACTCCTCGGGTCAAGCCATCCTCCCACCTCTGCCACCCAAAGTGCTGGGATTACAGATGTGAACCACTATGCCAAGCCTCCAGTTGATGTCTTTTTTTGTTGTTTGTTTGACATGGAGTCTTACTGTCATCCAGGCTGGAGTGCAGTTTTGCAGTCTCAGCTCACTGCAACCTCCGCCTCCTAGGTTCAAGTGATCTTCCGGCCTCAGTCTCCCAAGTAGTTGGGACTACAGGCATTCTCCACCACGCCTGGCTAATTTTTGTATTTTTTGGTAGGGACAGGGTTTTGCCATGTTGGCCAGGCTGGTCCCGAACTCTTGACCTCAGGTGATCTACCCACCTTGGCCTCCCAAAGTGCTGGGATTATAGGCGTGAGCCACCCCTCTTGGCTGCAATTGGTATCTTTCAATCCATTTTGATTGTTATTCTTTTTGATGCTCAAAATGTTCCATTTTTGCCAATGGGCCAAACTGTGTGTGTGTGTGTGTGTGTGTGTGTGTGTGTGTATGTGTGAACATCCATTCATTTACACATTGGGTACAACTGTTTTTCAGTTTAACTGTAGAGTTAAATAGTTACTAGGCTGGCCATAAAGCCTGAAGTATGGCCGGGCGTGGTGACTCAAGCCTGTAATCCCAGCACTTTGGGAGGCCGAGACGGGCGGATCAGGAGGTCAGGAGATCGAGACCATCCTGGCTAACATGGTGAAACCCCGTCTCTACTAAAAATATAAAATATAAAAAACTAGCTGGGCGAGGTGGCGGGTGCCTGGAGTCCCAGCTACTCGGGAGGCTAAGGCAGGAGAATGGCATAAACCCGGGAGGCGGAGCTTGCAGTGAGCTGAGATCCGGTCACCACACTCCAGCCTGGGTGACAGAGCCAGACTTCGTCTCAAAAAAAAAAAAAAAAGCCTGAAGTATTTACCAACTGGTCCTTTACAGAAAAAGTTTGCTGATCCCAGCTATATGAGATCCAGCTTACTCAGATTTTTTCCTAACAACCAGCTCTCTGTTTCTGCCCAATGTTTTCTTCCTGTGTGTGACTCTATTAAAGAAACAGACTTTTCCTCATGATTTCACTCTTATAAACCCTAAAGGTGAATGTACCTCCTGATAAAATTAGTTCTACTCAAAAGTAAGAGTATATGCATCAGAGTCAGTTAACCCAAGCTTTTAATTCTGGCTCCACGTCTCTGAAAAGGGAGTTATGAAGCCTACCTCACTGAATCATTGTAAGAAGAAAGTGAAGTTACAGTATGCCCCTCAAAGGAAATGGTAGCTATTATCGTTCTTACATTGAAAGGGTTTGCTTCTATTTATACTTTGTTTAGGTGAGTTCAGACAGTGCCTGGCACAGACACTGTATTCGCGGTGCCTTTTGTAGTGATGCTTCGTATTTCTGCTCTGGTTTTCGGTGATGTCTTTAGAGGCCCTGGGGAGAGAGAAAGAGCAAATTGACTAGAGGTTTTATATTGTGAGGTATAGGAGATAACATTGGAATAGTAATGTTAACCTTTGGCAGGATTTGAATGCAGGATGAAAAGTTTCTCCTGAAGGTTTTCAAACTTTTGTGGAACCACAGGATTCAGTGTAGGGGGTCACGGATGAATGAGGTGCTCCCACTTCATCCAGAGCATGTCTTTTGATTTGTGTCATGATTTGGAGTTCTGTAGGAGATTTAGGTTGAAGACATACCCCCAAAGCTATTCTCTGCCATCATCACAAGTTTGCGGGAAGTTGGTTAGGGCTGAAGATGTAGATTGAGAGGCATCTGGACAGCTGCTATGCAGTGTGACTTGGGGTAATTACATGATTGGGCTGGCTGTGGCTTTATATTTACAATACAGACACTGAAGTCAGAGAGCTTGGCTTCAAGGTGTTAACTTCAAAACTTCACACCAGAGTCACCTATGCAGCTTCCTTAACCTTTCAAAATGTTTGTTCTGTCATCATCGGTGAGATGGAGACAATAATACTAAGCTTACAGGTAATGTGTGCGGGGTCGTTAGCACGTTGATGGCATGTGGTAATATGTAGTATTAACCTTGTGATTAACATGACGATATATAAATAGTAGTAGCAGTTGGTACACATTGATTGACATTGTTTTTTCAGACTGTCATCCCCACTGCTTAGCATACCTCTGACACACAGGTGTCTAACAAATATTTGAACTGTAAAACTTCAGCTCAATCAAAATGGGAGCTCTCTAAATGTGCCTGCTAATCAGAAAATAAATGGGTTAATCACATACTGCATTCTAATTGCTTATGAAATGCGCTCTGTTGATTAGGTGGTGTATGCATTATAAGTAATGGAAGAACGGGAGTTGTATGGATGTTTCAGAGCTGTTGAATTTCCTCATTAGATGTGCAAACTACATAAATCCATTGAGAGAAAGTCTTCATTACTGTCACTTCTGTGTAGTGGTGCATGTCCTGCTCAGCTGTTGCTGCCTTCAGCTCAGTAGAGAGAACTCCCTGGGCTCCACTAGATACACTGTTGATTGTTCTCACAGATTGATCTTTGGAGAGATTTTGGTTATTATCTCACAAGAGGTTTTAGCAGCGAAACTGGGAGAAATGGGGTTTACTGAGAATAGAAACTATGGAGACAGCAGTGTGGAATGAAAGTTGATTTTAGTTGTTACAAAGTGTGAGCATCGGCCGGGTGCAGTGTCTCAGGCCTGTAATCTCAGCACTTTGGGAGGCTGAGGTCGGTGGATCCCTTGAGGTCAGGAGTTCGAGACCAGCCTGACCTCGAACATGTGAGTGCCGGCAAAACCCTGTCTCTACTAAAAGTACAAAAGTTAGCCAGACGTGGTGGGCATACCTGTAATCCCAGCTACTCGGGAGGCTGAGGCAGGAGAATCACTTGAACCCAGAGGCAGAGGTTGCAGTGAGCCGAGATCATGCTGCTACACTCCAGCCTGGGCGACAGAGTGAGACCCTGTCTCAAAAAAAAAAAAAAAAAGGCCGATCACGGTGCCTCACACATGTAATCCCAGCACTTTGGGAGGCCAAGGAGGTTGGATCACGAGGTCAGGAGATCAAGACCATCCTGGCTAATACAGTGAAACCCTGTCTCTATTAAAAATACAAAAAAATTAGCTAGGTGTGGTGGTGGACGCCTGTAGTCCCAGCTACTCGGGAGGCCAAGGCAGGAAAATGGCGTGAACCTGGGAGGCAGAGCTTAAAGTGGGCCAAGATCACATGATTGCACTCCCGCATGGGTGATAGAGCGAGACTCCGTCTCAAAAAAAAAAAAAAAGAGTGAGCATTTTTCATTTGAGTTATATTTATATAAAACATAAGCATATCAGAATGGTGATTTTATGGATATCATTGTTTAGCTTTTTATAAGATTAAGAACATGCTAGGCACAGTGGCTCATGCCTGGAATTCCAGCACTTTGGGAGGCTGGGGTGGGAAGATCATTTGAAGCCAGGAGTTCGAGACCAGCCTGGGCAACATAGTGAGACCACCCCTCTTCCCGCCCAATTTCTGCAAAAAATGAAAGAAATTAGCTGGGCATGGTGGCATGCACCTCTAGTCCTAGCTACTTAGGTGGCTGAGGCAGGAAGGCAGGGAGATCGCTTGAGCCCAGGAGTTTAAGGCTGCAGTTAGCTGTGATGGCACCAGTGCGCTCCAGCCTGGGCAACAAAGCAAGACCCTGTCTCAAAAAAAAAAACAAATTATTTTTAAAAAATGCATCCCTTATGAAGTGTTGTGAGCACTAAATGAGATAATAAGTATAAAGTGCTTAGCATAGTGCCTGGCACATGACGAGTGCATATAGTAGTAAGTATATTTGTTTGTGGCTCAGGCACTCAGTTCATTCCTGGGGAGAGCAGAGAATGAGGCAATCTTTCATGCAGTAATCGTTTATGGAGCCTCTGCTGTGTGCCAGACATTGTGCTAAATGCAGAGAAGACAAGAGAGCTCATTATCCAATGAGAGTACGGTAATATAGTGCTGAGTGCAAAGAGGCAGAGAGGCTGTTTGTGGAAAGTACTATGGGAGTCCAGCAGAGGGAGCCAGCACTCACACTGTCTGCCAAATCTTGCACAGGGGGTGTTGCCATCTGTGCTGGCTGGTGCAGGCTTCATTTGGTCATTCAGCAAATAGGTAGTGAGTTTCTGCTATGCACTAGGTATAGTGCTAGGCACTGGGGATTTACTCTTGAACCATAAAGAGGGAGAGGGCCCCTGCACTCTTAAGAATATATTGTCTAATAGCTGAGATAGGCATTAGTCATGTAATCAAATACATGCACGAATATTTGTAACAGTGGTAAGTTTTATGAAGGTGAAATATGTGCTGTTATAAATAGGGGACTTTTACAGGGATAGAATAGGGTACTTTGATTTGCCAGGAAAGGCTTTCCTGAGGAAATCTCCAAATTTAGATCTCATTCTGGGCTGGGTGTGTTGGCACACACCTGTAATACTAGTACTTTGGAAGGCTGCAGTAGGAGGATTGCCTGAAGCCAGGAGTCTGAAAACAGCCTGGGCAACAAAACGAGACCCTGTCTTTACAAAAAGTAAAAAAAAATATCCGACGTAGTGGTGTGTGCCTATAGTCCCAACTACTCAGAAGGCTGAGGACGGAGGATTGCTGGAGCCCAGGAGTTGGAGGCTACAGTGAGCTACGATCATGCCACTGCACTCCAGCCTGTGTGAGAGGGCAAGACCCTGTCTCAAAACAAACAAAAACAAAACAAACCCCAAACCCAAAACTCAAACCTCTTTACATCATCCTAATCTCTCTCTACTCCTTAAGGGCAGGGACTTTGTCCATTTTATTTGTTATGTATCCCCAGTTCCTAGAACAGCACCTGGCATGTGGTAGGCACTGGAGTGAAGGAAGATGTGATGGATCTGAATTCTAAAGGGAGAGGAGGAGTTAACTGTGAGACGAAGGAGGGAAGGGACTTCAGGCAGAGGGAACAGCCTGTGCGGAGGATAGAGAGCGGGTTACATTTGAGATTGAAAGGAGGTGTGTGGAACAGAGTGGGAGGGAGGGAGAGGAGTGAGGCAGGCTGGGGCCAAGCCACAGTGCCTTGGCCCACACAGGAAGAGTTCTGATCTGTTTCCAATGAGCAATAGATTTTAAATAGCTAGTATCGTGATTCAACTTGCATTTCGGAAAGATTTCTCTCTTGCTTTTTGGAAGACAGACTATAGCAGGGGACTACAGGGCAAGATTGAATGCAGGAGGCGTACAAAAGATAACACCTGGCCTTTCTGCTTCTGCTGCATGGATGAGTGGTTGGGCCATTCCATAAGATAGCAACACAGGAAGAGAATGAGATTTGTCTGGGAAAGATCACGAATTTGTTCTTTACCACGGTGAGCTTGAAATACCTTTGAGTCATGTAAGTGACTATTGAGAGAAGTCTGGGCTGGAGGTAGGGGTCTGAGAATTATCTGCATAGAAGTTTAGGATGAAGCCATGGGCACGGATGGAACAGCCTAGGGAGGCAGGGGGTAATGGGATGAGAGCCCGGCCTAGGAGTTGAGAAACAGCAGGAGAGCTTGAAACTGAGGGAGGAGCTGCCAGAGAAGTAGGAGACCCAGGAGGGGTGCGGTGGTATCCCAGAAGGCTACGGGCGCGCGTGTTTCCCAATGAGGATGTGATCGGTCTGTCCATCGTTGAGGAATGAGCACTGGAAAATATCCTCTGCTTTGACAATCTGGAGGTTGCCACTGGTGTGCTGGGGGCAGAAGCCAAAGTGGAGTGAATGGAAGTGAGGACATGAAGACTGGAGCAGTGTGACTGTGTGAGAAGAGAGAAGGTGGCACTGGAGGGGAGAGAAGGGTTGAGGGAAGTTGTTGTTTGAAAGTTTTGCTCTTGTCGCCCAGGCTAGCGTGCAGTGGCTCGATCTCGGTTCACTGCAACCTCCGCCTCCCAGGTTCAAGTGATTCTCCTGCCTCAGCCTCCCAACTAGCTGGGACTACAGGCACGCACCCCCACGCCTGGCTAATTTTTGTAGTTTTAGTAGAGATGGAGTTTCACTATGTTGGTCAGGCTGGTCTCGAACTCCTGACCTCAGGTGATCCACCCGCCTCAGCCTCCCAAAGTGCTGGGATTATAGGCGTAAGCCATCATGCCTGGTCAGGAAGTTGTATTTTAAAGTAAGTCTTGAGTTTTATTAATACGTTAAAGAGAAGTTGAATTGACGAGGTAACGGGCTTCCAGATGGAGAGAACAGGGTGTGCAAAGCCTGGAGGCTTCCAAGTGCTTGTTGTGCTTTGGGACAGTGAGGTGCTTTTGCAGCTGGAGCAGAGGTGGGTGGGAAAGTGCGGGAAGAAGCACCTGGGGAAAAGTGGGCCCGGTTAGAAAGGGTCTGGCATGGGGCCCCAGCCAGTGTGTGCCTGGGCAGCGTATCACAATAACAAAGTCTGAAGAGATTACAAAGCACAGTCTGAGAGGCAGCGAGAGTAATGGGGAGCTGTTTATGGAGGAAATAGGGGAGGGGAGGGCAGATGAGAGAGATTTGCTGTCTTTTCTGTAGGACTCCATGTTTGATTGGGTTCAGAGAGTTGTAGGGGAAAACCTACAATGGAAGAAAGCACTGCTGTTCTTTTTTGCTCAAGAGGGTGTTTGGTTAATTGGAGTATTAGCACAGAAAGTTGGAAGCAAGCAGATTGGGTGTGGACATTTAGGGGGTAGTTTTCAGCCTTCAGTTGGGAAGATGAGTCTAGAACGTTGGAGGGCAGCTGGAGTCAAAGTTTCCAGTCCCCTGAGAGCGGCTGGCTGAAGCCTCAGCACTGGGTGGGCTCGCTGAGCAGGCTGAGCAGTTCTGGGAGGTCTCCCTGCCTCTGCTGCTCTGTGAACTCTGCTGTCAACATCTTGGGCTTTGAAGCCACTGAACGCTGAACCAGTTTACCTTGATTTGTCTTTGCAAAGTGTAGGAATGATGCTTGTCTTACTCCAGAATAGATTGCTTTTAGTGGGCTCTTGAGAAGTAGAGGTTTATAGCTCAGACACCAGAGCCAGGCTATTCTGGAGCCAGGGAATTCTAGTTCCCCTAGTTAAAAGCTGAGCGACTTTGGACAGGTTACTTTGCCTTTCTAATGCCTCAGTTTTCTTATCTGTAAACTTAAGGTAATAAGAATGCCTGATGCATGAGATAGATTGGGGATTAAATGGGAAATGCACATAAAGCACTTCGAACAGCTTTTGACACATTTTAAGTGCTCAGAAGGAGATAATGATAGAGGTAGAAGTAATCGTAATCGTTGTTTTGGGGTCTCCAGTGTTGTCGTTCCATTGTTACAGCACCAGATGGCGACAAAGCACACGTTTTCAGCTTCCTCGCATTCCACTGGTAGGGCTCCTTGAGTAGCTTCACTTGTTCTCTTCAGATCCCTAATTGATGCAAAGTGAAATATTTTGTTTCTTTCCTTTCTCCCTCTGGCTTCTTTAAAACTTCTGGTTGAAACTCTTTTGTTTTGAGACTCTTATTTAAATTTCATTCATAAAATTAGGCGGGTCATGGTGGCTCATCCCAGCACTTTGGGAGGCCCAAGCGGGCGGATCACGAGATCAGGAGATCCAGATCATCCTGGTTAACATGGTGAAACCCCGTCTCTACTAAAAATACAAAAAATTAGCCGGTCGTGGTGGCGGGTGCCTGTAGTCCAGCTACTCGGGAGACTGAGGCAGGAGAATGGTGTGAACCCGGGAGGCGGAGTTTGCAGTGAGTCAAGATCACACCACTGCACTCCAGCCTGGGTAACAGAGCAAGACTCTGTCTCAAAAAAAAAAAGAAAACTTTCATTCATAAAATTAAAAAAAAAAGTTTGGTTGGAGTAGCATGTACACACAGTAAAATACTGGACAATACAAAATAGCTGTTAGTGAAAGGCAGCGTGCTGCCCCTGCCCTCCACCCTGTCCTACTCTCCAGGAGCACCCCCTACTTTTTTTTGTGGCAGGAGAGAAGGAGTCTCACTCTGTCGTCCAGGCTGGATTGCTGTGGCATGATCTCAGCTCGCTGCAACCTCCGCCTCCTGGGTTCAAGTGATTCTCCTGCCTCAGTCTCCTGAGTAGCTGGAACTACAGGCAAGTGCCACCGCGCCCAGCACCCCCAATTTTTTTTTTTTTTTTTGAGACAGAGTCTCACTCTGTCGCCCAGGCTGGAGTGCAGTGATGTGATCTTGGCTCACTGCAAGCTCCGCCTCCCGGGTTCACGCCATTCTCCTGCCTCAGCCTCCCGAGTAACTGGGACTACAGGCGCCTGCCACCACGCCTGGCTAATTTTGTTTTTGTATTTTTAGTAGAGATGGGGTTTCACCGTGTTAGCTAGGATGGTCTTGATCTCCTGACCTCGTGATCCGCCCACCTTGGCCTCCCAAAGTGCTGAGATTACAGGTGTGTGCCACCGCGCCCAGCCTTTTTCTTTTTTTTAAGACAGGGTGTTGCCCTGCCACCCATGCCAGACTGCAGTGGTGCAATCACAGCTCACCACAGCCTCAAACGATTCTCCAGCCTCACCTTCCTAAAGTTTTAGAATTATAGGCGTGAGCCACTGTGCCCAACCAGCACCCACTTTTAACTGTTACTATTACCACATCTTTTTGAATAGCTGAATTTTATATTACTTCCACCAAAATATTGGTAGTCTAATGTTTTGATACTGTTTCTTGGAGTCGAGGAGAGTCGCAGTACCAGGAGTTTGGGGGTTTTGTGATGTGCTTCCTCTGTGCCAGTCACTGTGATGGGCATTCGGCAAAGTCTGTGATCTTGGGCCACTAGTCCCTGGGGGAACTAGTAAGTACGGTGTGGTATGTGTTTTGGGGGAGCACTTCAGAGAGTGGACACCTGGCCTCTTCTGGGAGGACTGTCTGGAAGAGGTGAACATCTGAGCAGAGTTGAAGGTAGGACGTGGTTTGGCTAGCAGGAAGGACAAGGAAAAGGTGCTCCCGGCAGGGTGGGTAGCAGGGTCAAACGTGAAATGGCGAGAGCGTAGTATAGCTGCAGGAGGCTGGAGGGTAAGATTTTGGAGTTGGAATTAGAGCTATGGTGATGAAGGCAGCATGGAGAGGGAGGGTCAGTTATGAGGGCCTTTCATGCTGTGTCAGAAGTTGGATCTTGTGTGAGAAAAATAGGAAACCACTGGAGGGTTTTAAAGGTAAAGCAACACGGTTACACTTGTATTTTGTGAAGATCAATCTTGAAGCAGTGTGCAGAATGGATTGCATGGCTTTAGACCACTTAGGAGATTACTGGGACAATCTAGGTGAGAAATGGCAAGGGCCTGCCCTAAGGCAGTGACAGACACTAGAGGCGGGACTGGGCCTGAGAAATGAAAAAGAGGTAGACTTGATAGTCTTGGAGGGGTAGGGAAAAGTCAAGGATGGCTCCCAGGTTTCTGGTTTGGGTTACTGGATGCATGGTGTTACCTGTGCATGAGCTGGGAAGTCCTGGTGAAGAAATAGAAGGTTTTAAGCTCATTTTATTTTTTATTTTTATTTTTTTGGGGACTGAGTCTCGCTCTGTCTCCCAGGCTGGAGTGTAGTGGCATGAACATGGCTCACTGCAGCCTCAACTTCAAGCAGTCCTCCTACCTCAGCCTCCCAGGTAGCTGGGACCACAGGTACCCACCACCTGCTCAGCTAATTTTTGAATTTTTTGTGGAGATGGGATCTTACCATGTTACCCAGGCTGGTCTCGAATTTCTGAGCTCAAGCGGTCCTCCTGCCTCAGCCTCCCAAAGGCCTGGGATTACAGATGTGAGCCACTGCACCCAGCCTTAAGCTCATTTTAGATTTGTTGAGCCCGACTTGGCTTTGGTGACATCTAAGTGGAGATGCCAGTACAGTTGGAATCAGAAGAGACTCTGCCACTTAGTAGCTTTATTACCTTCATCAGATTACTTACCAATTTCAAGCCCCAGTTTCTTTTTCAGGTAAATGGGGATAGTGATAATCTCTACCAAAGGGTCGTTATGTCATTAAAAGGAAGAGCTTCATAAATACCCAGCACAGGCCATGGCCAGACAGGTGATTTGGGAAGTGGTTTCCTTCTTTCCTTTCTAAGGTTCAGAAGGACTCAAGTGCCTTCAGACTTATTGCTATTTGTTTGTACGAAGTCAGCAATTTTGGGTAAAACCGTGTCCTATGGAAAGTAACTACTTAAAAACTAAATTCATGTAGCTCCTTCTCCAAGCCATCTATAATGACAGAATGTTATCTAAAAATGCCTTTGCTTTTCCTGGTTCACTACATGTGTCACCACTTAACGTTGACTTTTCCCCGCTGTGTAGAAAGCATGTACCTACATCAGATCTAACCTTGATCCCAGCAACGTGGATTCCCTCTTCTACGCTGCCCAGGCCATCCAGGCCCTCTCAGGATGTGAGGTGAGTCCAGGTTCCTACACTGACAATGACTTTTAACTATTTAAAAAAAAAAAAAAAAAGTGCATTTTTAAAGGGGAGGGGTCACGTCAAAAATCCTTTTTTTAACAATGAGAGTCCATTGCTTTTCCTTAAGAAAGTATAGTTTATGTTTCTCCTAAGTTTTTACTTTTCAAGGGTTTTAAATAACCGTTTCATACAGTTTTTGCCTTTCTTCTGGGAGGTCTTGATTTTTTCCTTTCCATCTCCCTTTAACATTTAAAACTGGTCAAAGTGTACCCCCACACGAGGTTTCTGGAAAGTCATTTTATTGAACACAGGAGAACCGTATAAGTAGAAAGGTAATTTGTCAGCATCTTTTCAGATGGGGGTGTCGTACCGAGGTTTTGCAAACATTTCATCCTGGTATCTGGGGATTAGAGGGGATCAGCATGCACGAGGCGGAGGTGACTTTGGCAGCTGCTCTGCATGCTATCTTTGCCATGCCTGCCAGAAATGCCAAGACCTGTTCTAAAACTCTGTGTCTGCCAATTCTTTCTTAGATCTCTATTTCAAATGAGACCAAAGATCTGCTTCTGGCAGCTGTCAGTGAGGACTCATCTGTTACCCAGATCTACCATGCAGTTGCAGCTCTCAGTGGCTTTGGCCTTCCCTTGGCATCCCAAGAAGCACTCAGTGCCCTTACTGCTCGTCTCAGCAAGGAGGAGACTGTGCTGGCGTGAGTTGTCATCTCAAGCACTTCTCAGGCTTCATTTGTCTCGGGCCCTATCCTAAGAGGGCTCATTCATTGGTTCAGCAAATACTTCCTGGGCAAGTACTTCAGTAAATACTTCTGTGTGCCAGGTGCTGTGCAAGGCACCGCAGACATGATTGCATGAAGGCAGGTAAGGTCCCTGTTCTCGTGGAGCTCACATGGACGCAGTCTTCTGCACGCCTTGCAAACAGAAGGCAAGTGCTGAGCCAGAGCATGATCACGCCATCACCTAGAGATCCAGCTGCCTCGTGAGGTTGGAGGGCTAGAGCAAGGGCAGATAACTCAGAAGGAGCCACGTGCATGTTTTGTTGAGGCTTGGCCAGGGCAGGACGACATGTTGGCAATGGAGGCTCTGCAAAGTGCCGGCTCCAGGATCCCTGGAAGTTGTAAGAGGTAGCATCTGGTGGGAGGGGTGGTTGTTCAGACGGTGGAGTATTCTAGGAATCAGACTCTACTACTCTGCAAAAGGCTTAGATGAAGGAGAAGCACCTTACCTGTTTGTTATAAATGGAAATGTTAGAACTCCAGGGTGTTTTTTGCTAAGCTCTTAAGTGATAATATATGTAGTTTCAGATTTTTATTTATTTAGAGACAGGATCTTACTCTGTCACCCAGGCTGAAGTGCAATGGTATGATCACAACTCACTGCAGCCTTGAAGTCTGGGCTCAAGTGATCCTCCTGTCTCAGCCTCCCGAGTAGCTGGACTACAGGTGCAAACTACCATGCCTGGCTAATTTTTTTTTTTTTGAGATGGAGTCTTACTCTGTTACCCAGGCTAGAGTGCAGTGATGTGATCTCAGCTCACTGCAACCTCCGCCTCCCGGGTTCAAGCAGTTTTCCTGCCTCAGCGTCTTCTGTGGTTAGGATTACAGGCGCGCCACTACGCCTGGCTAATTTTTGTATTTTTAGTAGAGACGGGGTTTCACCACTTTGGCCAGGCTCGTCTTGAACTCCTGACCTCAAGCAGTCCACCTGCCTCGGCCTCCCAAATTGCTGGGATTACAGGTGTGAGCCACCGCGCCTGGCTGCCCGGCTAATTTTTTGTTTTTAGTGGAGATGGGGCCTCTCTGTGTTGTCCGGGCCGGTTACAGTTTTTGTTTTTTTTTTTTAAACACTTAAACTCCTCATTTAAAACAATAATTTTGTTGTTATTTTATTTGCGTTTACCATTTAATTGCAACCCTGAAGGAGGGTGTGGAGTACATTTCTGGAATCCTGTTCGTTGTTTAGCAAGAGTTTGGTGATACCATTTCCCCCGTTCAAAACAGTGAGATTGTTTCTCAGGTTTTTCTGTTTGTTTTTTGTGTTTTTGCTAACAATCAGATTTTCTCTAAACTTAAAGCTTTGTTAAGGACAGGGTTCACAGGCAGTTGCCATTCCCTCTATGTCATCCTCACACCCTCCTCACGTTCACATGGTCAATCATCAGTGACTCTGGGGCTGACATTTTGTACACACTTTGTCCAGTGCTCGGCCCTTTTGGGCCTTTGATTTCAGGTGACATATTTCGATCTCTGCTCATAATCTCTCATGGGGAATGCTTCTCCAGTCACCATCAGCTCATGCCATGATGTCACTGTTAGTGCCTATGCCTTACTTTGATGTGACCTTCTACAAAAAAAGCTTCCCATTTCCCTCCAGGCAGAAAGGAAAATCCCCTTCCTCAAAACCCCAGAACCGCAGGAAGAAGTACAAGGGAAGTACATCCACTTTGGAGTCAGACCGACTTAGGTTTGAACACCAGCTATTTCCTTCCTTGCTGTGTGACTTTGGCCAAATTTCTAACTTCTCTGAGCCTCGCCTTTAAAATGAAACCCATAATTCTTACATCAGAGCACCTGACAGGATTAAGTGAGATAATAGGTGTGAAGACCCTAGCGCAGTGCCTGGTTCTTGGTGGGCATGTAGGAAACGGAGTTCCTTTTCTGGGCCATTTGTTTCTTAGGTTCCTAACAAACAGGTCCCCTTTCTTAGAGAGTTTGTTACTTCCTTCATCGTTGTTATTTGTATGTTAGATCATAAGCTTTTTTTTTTTGAGACAGAGTCTCACTCTGTCATCTAGGCTGCAGTGCAATGCGATCATACAACCTCAAACTCCTGGGCTTGAGCAATCCTCCCACCTCTGCCTTCTGAGTAGCTGGGATTATAATCACGCGCCACTACACCCAGCCATAAGCTTTATTTGCAGTGCTTAGAGAGCCTGGCACATGGTCTGTATCCAAAGGAGTTAATAAAGGATGAAACTATACTTTTGTGTTTCTGCTGTCTTGTAGAAAGCTTATAAGTAGGAAGAACATATGCTTTGGAGTAGAAACAAGTGTGTTCAGATCCACTCTTCTACTCAACCTCTGTAACCTTGAGTGGGTTGTTTAGCCCCCCTAAGCCTCAGTGTTTTCACATGCAAACCTGGAGAATGGCTCGTAGGGTCATTGTGAAATCCAACTGGTCAGATGCCTTATATTACTACTAATTTGCCCTATTAAAGGCAATCTGATATAAATTAGAACTCTTCTAAGTGGGCCTTCTATATTTAAATAGGCTTTTTCTAGGAAGTGAATGTTTGTAAACTTGTCTTGAATGGAAAACAAGAAAATACTTGTAGGTTTGAATGAACCATCTGAGAAGATCTCATTGTTGTCTCTCATAAATCAGTCTCTGAATTATCTGCTATATATTAGCAAGATAAGATCTGCTTTCTTAGTGTTTGAATACAGTACTATGCTCTAGAGAAAAAGAAATTGCTGGCTGGGGAATAAGTAATTAAAGCCAGTGACAAAACTTTCTAAAACTCAGTGGATTAATTTCGTTCTAAAACTTCTGAGGTTGTTACCACACGGCACTCGCTCATTCCAAAGAGAAAAAAGTGGTATCTTAATTGAGAAGTTCTTTCTGGGCTATCTTAACCCTCCTTTCTGAGCACAGTGTTTATCATGGGCAGATGTGTGATTTTTATCTCGTTTGGAAATTCAGGTTTCATTTTCTCAAGTGTATTATAACAACAAGCATCCCATAGGTGTCGTTGAGTACTCTAGGGCTTGCCTCTCTGTAAATTGTGACTCTGCTGTTTTCCAACTTGTCATCTTAATGGAATTAGTTTCCCATGGAGAGAATCTAAATTGTTATGATCTTGACCTAAGCAGACAGATTCTTGCTCTACATTCCCTGACACATTGACTTGGTAAGTGGAGGTTTTTTTACACAAGGGCCCAGTCATCTCTTAGGAATTAGGAAACCATAGGGGTGGCCACCAGGGGGCCTCTCCTTTCCCCATTTTATCCAGAAAAGCACCATTTATGTTTTCCAAATTATCTGCTTTAAGAGAATAGAATCTAACAAGTCTTACATGTATACACCTATCATGTTCCATCTTAAAAAGCTTATCTTCCAGAATTATAGATAAAATTATATGAATAAGCCATAAAAAGGAATGAAGTGCAGATACATGCTACAACATGGATGAGCCTTGAAAACATTCTGCTAAGCGAAAGAAGTCAGACATAAAAGGATGCAGACCCTTCTGCGCGGTCACGCCGAGCCAGCGCCTGGGCCTGGAACTGGGCCGTAGTTCCCCAGCTTCACCCACCACCTCTCTACCATGGACCCCCGCAAAGTGAACGAGCTTCGGGCCTTTGTGAAAATGTGTAAGCAGGATCCGAGCGTTCTGCACACCGAGGAAATGCGCTTCCTGAGAGAGTGGGTGGAGAGCATGGGGGGTAAAGTACCACCTGCTACTCAGAAAGCTAAATCAGAAGAAAATACCAAGGAAGAAAAACCTGATAGTAAGAAGGTGGAGGAAGACTTAAAGGCAGACGAACCATCAAGTGAGGAAAGTGATCTAGAAATTGATAAAGAAGGTGTGATTGAACCAGACACTGATTCTCCTCAAGAAATGGGAGATGAAAATGCAGAGATAACGGAGGAGATGATGGATCAGGCAAATGATAAAAAAGTGGCTGCTATTGAAGCCCTAAATGATGGTGAACTCCAGAAAGCCATTGACTTATTCACAGATGCCATCAAGCTGAATCCTCGCTTGGCCATTTTGTATGCCAAGAGGGCCAGTGTCTTCGTCAAATTACAGAAGCCAAATGCTGCTATCCGAGACTGTGACAGAGCCATTGAGATAAATCCTGATTCAGCTCAGCCTTACAAGTGGCGAGGGAAAGCACACAGACTTCTAGGCCACTGGGAAGAAGCAGCTCATGATCTTGCCCTTGCCTGTAAATTGGATTATGATGAAGATGCTAGTGCAATGCTGAAAGAAGTTCAACCTAGGGCACAGAAAATTGCAGAACATCGGAGAAAGTATGAGAGAAAACGTGAAGAGCGAGAGATCAAAGAAAGAATAGAACGAGTTAAGAAGGCTCGAGAAGAGCATGAGAGAGCCCAGAGGGAGGAAGAAGCCAGACGACAGTCAGGAGCTCAGTATGGCTCTTTTCCAGGTGGCTTTCCTGGGGGAATGCCTGGTAGTTTTCCCGGAGGAATGCCTGGAATGGGAGGGGCCATGCCTGGAATGGCTGGAATGCCTGGACTCAATGAAATTCTTAGTGATCCAGAGGTTCTTGCAGCCATGCAGGATCCAGAAGTTATGGTGGCCTTCCAGGATGTGGCTCAGAACCCAGCAAATATGTCAAAATACCAGAGCAACCCAAAGGTTATGAATCTCATCAGTAAATTGTCAGCCAAATTTGGAGGTCAAGCGTAATGCCCTTCTGATAAATAAAGCCCTTGCTGAAGGAAAAGCAACCTAGATCACCTTATGGATGTCGCAATAATACAAACCAGTGTACCTCTGATCTTCTCATCAAGAGAGCTGGGGTGCTTTGAAGATAATCCCTACCCCTCTCCCCCAAATTCAGCTGAAGCATTTTACAGTCGTTTGCCATTAGGGTATTCATTCAGATAATGTTTTCCTACTAGGAATTACAAACTTTAAACACTTTTTAAATATTCAAAATATTTAAAACAAATTTAAAGGGTCTGTTAATTCTTATATTTTTCTTTACTAAACATTTTGGATTTTTTTTCTTTGAATTGGGCAGGGAAGATATGTATGGAAGATTATTGCTCTAATTTGAGTGAAATAAAAGTTATTAGTGCGAGGCAAACATAAAAAAAAAAAAAAAAAGGATGCAGATTGTATGATTCCATTTCTATGAAATAGCAGAGTAGGCAAATCCGTAGAGCTAGAACATGGATTACTGGTTGCCGGGGGCTAAGGAGAGACACAATGGGGAGAAGCTGTTCAGTGGGTTTTGTTTATCTATTTTTTTGGAGACAGGGTCTCACTCTGTCACCTAGACTGAGTGCAGTGGTGCAATCACGGCTCACTGAAGTCTTGACCTCCCTAGCTCAAGTGATCCAGCTAATTTTTAAATTTTTTGTGAAGATGAGGTCTCACTGTGTTGCCCAGGCTGGTTTCGAACCCCCAGGCTTAAGTGATCCTCCTGCCTCGGCCTCCCAAAGTATTGAGATTACAGGTGTGAGCCACCATGCTCAACAAATGGGTTTTATTTTAGACTGATGGAAATATTTGGGAACTAGACAGGTGGTGGTTGCACAACATTGTGAATATAGTAAGCATCCCTGCATTGTTCACTTTAAAATGGTTAATTTTATGTGACTTTTACTTCAATCTTTTTTTTTTTTCTGAGACAGGGTCTCACTCTGTTGCTCAGGCTGGAGTGCAGTGGCTCACTGCAACCTCTGCATCCTGGGCTCAAACGATCCTCCCACCTCAGCCTCCCAAGTAGTTGGGACTACAAGCACACGCCACCATACCTGGCTCATTTTCAGTATTTTTAGTAGAGATGGGGTTTCACCATGTTGCCCAGGCTGGTCTTGAACTCCTGGGCTCAAGGAGTTTGCCTGCTTCAGGCTCCCAAAGTGCTGGGAATACAGGCGTGAGCCACTGCGCCCGGCCCAAGGCCCACGGCCCACGGTTCTTTTTGCCAGTTCTGTTGCCTGGGTTGCCTTCTCAGCTGTGATGATCTTTTCCAGGTTTTGTCATACCTGTCCTAACTGGATTATAAGTAAACTCCTTAAAGGCTGAGACCAACTTGTACTTCTAAAGAACAAGAGTGGGGTATTTGTGAAAGTATCTAAGTACGGGAAGGGATGAGTAGATGAAAGAAGACTTGCCATTCATTGGGGTTCTACTCTTTACCTTCCAGAACGGTCCAGGCTCTGCAGACAGCATCCCACCTGTCCCAGCAGGCTGACCTGAGGAGCATCGTAGAGGAGATTGAGGTGTGAATCTTTTGCCAAATACATTTCCCAGCTCCTATCTTTGATACCCTGTAGAAGAGTCTTGCAGATAGCCATGCATGATCTGTTAGGATCAGTTACATTGCTTCTTATATCCATGGCACACTTGTGTTCTTTGTATTAGGGTACTGTGTCCTAAGCAATATTTGTACCTATTACATAATAGGTGCTCAGGACGTGGTGATGGTGGTTTTTATTATTGCTCTATCCTTGCCTTTGTCCAGAATATCATGCTTCTCTAGGGCCTCTTTCATGGACTGCCTGGCAGGGGTGACAAGCAGTCCTGATGGTGTTTTCACTGGATGCTTCACAGACACGTTGGTTGCCTAGTCATGTTGCCTAGGAGAGCAGTGTGTCTCTCTTTGTCTTGTGGAGCATTAAGAAATTCTGGGAAACGCCATGCTTTGTAGGTTGTATTCAGATGGATGGCCACGGAATACACAGATGGATCTGTGTCATGATGCTTCCTGGATGCACGGCAGCCTGGCCCACTGGCCTTCCACCCAAAGTAGCTGGAGCCTTCCCTGCCATGACTCCTGGGCTTGGGCCTGCATACATGGGGCCAAGGAAGGAACCCTCCCAGAAGTGCAGAAGACACTGCTCTCCTCAAATGTCTGTTTGATATACTTTACTCTGCCTAAGGACCATTTTTGAGAAAGTATTAAGTAACTAAGATGGTCTTCAGATTTAGAGTGAGAGATGTCACGAAGCTGTCTGCAGTGGGGTTGACAGTGGTTTGTGCATCTCATTTCTGCTGTTACTTGACATCCAGCATGTTTCTGTTTTGTTATGGCAGGACCTTGTTGCTCGCCTGGATGAACTGGGGGGCGTGTATCTCCAGTTTGAAGAAGGACTGGAAACAACAGCGTTATTTGTGGCTGCCACCTACAAGCTCATGGATCATGTGGGGACTGAGCCATCCATTAAGGAGGTACCCATCTAACAGTTTTCAGGCATGAAACCCAAAGGGGTCATCAGCTTTATCTGCTAAGGATAGCTTTTATTAGAGAGGAATGTTCAGACATACCTTGGGATGTTGTCACTCAGTGTCCTGGGTTAGGGATTAAGAATGAGAAATAGATGTAATGCCTGTCTTCAAGAAATGGGTTGCTAGTGAGACAGACATGTAAACAAACCACACTTGCTTTAAATGGGGTATGTACATGCCACGAGGTAATATCAAGGAAGCCACGTGTATTACTCCTGTTTGGTCTCCCTTTCTTCCCAATACCCCTTTCTGCTTGTCTCCTGAATGCTTTCCACTCTGGTGGCCCATTCACATCCTTCCCTGGGCTCATAATTGCTTCTCCTCCCTTCCCCATTATCCTCAGCAACGGCTAAATCTTAGCTAATCTTTGCTGGTGGACATAGTTCACTGAGAGGCATGTGTGTCTATCACACATCCGCCAAGAGTTCATTCTTTTTCTCAAGAGGAGGTTGTTAACCTGAAAGAACCTTTAGTTGGAATGCATGTGGGAAGTCTTTTTGAGCAGGACCGTCTTTGTACCCCTTGTCTGTGAGAAGTTACCAGCCCTTAATCTAAAGTCCTTAAAATACAAGCTGCTTTTATTTAAATTTTAGGAGGAGAGATTTGGGTTTTAAGTGAGAACTTTTCATTTCTTTATGCATTACAAGTTTTGTGCCAAGTTTCTTTAAGTAAATAATTATCTATCTGGATAATTGGAATTAATTTCATATTTTCTCCAGAGGATATGGTCAAATAAGTTATTCAAGTGTTTGCATTCTTTTTGTGTCTCTTCCTTTGTTCTAAGTGTAGCAGGTCTAGAAATATACTCCCTTTTAATTTCTGTTACGGGTGAAAGTGCAAGAGTGTGGGGTCTTGGGGTACAGATTGTTTGCTGATTGTCCTATACACAGTAAAGTAGATGAATTAACGATATTGTACATATACAACTTAAACATTTTCTTCCTTTATTTGCAAGCTGCTGCTAACCAGGTACTTGGCTGGAGTAATTTCGCTGTCACTGCTTTTGACATAACAGTTCTGGTGAACAGTCACCCATTTTAACATGTCAGCAGCCTAGTGATGGAAAATTATAATTGGTCCAATTAAAGAAAATTCTTTCATGTTGACTGTGAATAACACTGTCAGGAATAAGAGAGCTCTTCGGTTGGATGGTAGATTTTAAAAAACAAAACTGATTGAAGGGGAAAATGTTTCCTCCTAAGCAAACAACCTCCAGAATTTTAGTAATGCCTTTTAGGTTCCACTTTTTTTAAAAAAACTGCTTTTAGTTTTCTCCTCTAAGCAGCCCATTAGTTCTTAATGGAGAGTTATTTTAGTTTCTTTTTAATGTACATTTTAGCTATAACGTTTGGTGTTATAAATAAAAACTTTGCCTCAACGTACTGCTTACAAGTAGGTTGGGAGGAAAGGTAGTTTAGCTGGGAGGATAATGGGAACCAGGAAAGAACAGATTTTCTTGTAGAAGGACTTCGGAGACAAACAATCCTACAATTGAATGTTGGTCTTGCTAATGTTGTTGTAACTTGCAGAAGTTACTTAGCCTCCTTTAGCCTCAGTTTCGTTTTTTGGGAAACATTGATAATACCAGTCTTTTATAGTTTTTGTTAAATTTTGAGTTAATGCATGTAAAGCACCTATCATGATGCCTGGTGTATATAGACATTTAACAAATAATTACTATTATATGTATTTCATAATATAGTTTCATATCTCAGTAGTTATCTGGAAGTACCCTGCATTTGTGTAGTAAGCATTATTATGATTTTTTTTTTCAGACAGTCTTTCTCTGTCGTCCAGGTTGGAGTGCAGTGGTGCGATCTTGGCTCACTGCAACCTCCGCCTCCCGGGTTCAAGCAGTTCTCATGCCTCAGCCTCTTGAGTAGATGGGGTTATAGGCGCATGCCACCTTGCCTGGCTAATTTTGGTATTTTTAGTAGAGATGGGGTTTTTCACTATGTTGGCCAGACTGGTCTCGAACTCCTGACCTCAAGTGATCCACCCGCCTTGGCCTCCCAAAGTGCTGGGATTATAGGCATAAGTCTCCGCGCCTGGCCTGTGTAGTAAGCACTTATTAAATAACTGACAAATCATGAATTTCAGTTTATAACGGAAGATGGGAAAAAAACAACCACATCCAAGTTCTAAGTTTAAATGCAGAATATTTGTGTTTTTTCCATCTACGAATTTGGATCAATGACCAAAAGACCTCCCATGTGAACACCTGAAACAGATAAGGAGTGACTTTCCTCTACAGCAGTGGCCCTCCCACCTTCCCAGCAGAGGAAGAGAAACAGCTGCATTTCGTGTTTCTTTCAGGATCAGGTCATCCAGCTGATGAACGCAATCTTCAGCAAGAAGAACTTTGAGTCCCTCTCCGAAGCCTTCAGTGTGGCCTCAGCGGCTGCTGTGCTCTCCCATAATCACTACCACGTGCCAGTTGTGGTTGTGCCCGAGGGCTCTGCTTCTGACACTCACGAACAGGCTATCCTGAGGGTAAGACATTCATCCCCAAAGTGTGCCCTTCTGATTGTAATTCCTAGTGGAAGGCTTTCAGAAATCGGGACTATGGTCACAGCCAATTGTAGCCCTTACAAGGACATACCCATTAAGTGGAGGGCAAGGCTCATTACCCTGAGCCTTGAAATGGAGACATGACCACTGGGTGAACTAGCCACAGAACCCTTCAAATCTATTTAAAAATTTTTTTTCTTTTTCTAGAGGATTTTTAATTTTAATTTTTATTGCTTTTTTTGAGACAGAGTCTTGCTCTGTCACCCAGGCTGGAGAGTAGTGGCATGACTTTGGTTCACTGCTGCCTCCACCTCCTGAGTTCAAGTGATTCTTGTGCCTCAGTCTCCCAAGTAGCTGGGATCACAGGCACACACCACCATGTCTGGCTAATTTTTGTATTTTTAGTAGAGATGGGGTTTTGCCATGTTGGCCAGGCTGGCCTTGAACTAGCCTCCCAAAGTGCTGAGATTACAGGTATGAGCCACCGTGCCTGGCCTCTCCCTAGAGGATTTTAAATAGTACAGGCTTGGCTGGGCATAGTGGCTCAGCACTTTGAGAGGCCGAGGCGGGCGGATCATGAGATCAAGAGATTGAGACCATCTTGGCCAATATGGTGAAACCCCGTCTCTACTAAGAATACAAAAATTAGCAGGGCGTGGTGGCGTGCACCTGTAGTCCCAGCTACTCGGGAGGCTAAGGCAGGAGAATCGCTTGAACCCAGCAGGCGGAGGTTGCAGTGAGCCGAGATTGCGGCATTGCACTCTAGCCTGGTGACAGAGCGAGACCCTGTCTCAAAAAAAAAAAGTACAGGCTTTCAATAAGTGCAGGAATATTGCATTTCTAGGTCTGTAACTCCAGATGTATAGAGAAGTCTTGCTTCTAAAATGCATTTCCCAATACCAAACTTTCTTTGTCGTATTTTTTGGTTTTGTTTTGTTTTTTTGGACAGGGTCTCGCTGTGTCATGCAGGCTGGGGTGCCATGGCACGATCATGGCCCACTGCAGCATGGACTTCCTCCAGTACCCAAAATTTCTAACTATATTATTTTACGACAGCTGTTTTAATTCTCAAGTAATTCTGGTGTTTATGGTTGATCCGTTCTCTTCTTCCCTGGTCCTGATGGGATAGCTTTTTGCCTCTTTATAGCACAGTCCTCCCTTTCACTCAGCAGTAAGCATAGATTTCTTCTTTGTGTTAACTCTTTGAACAGAGCAAATGCACAGATCTTGAATATGCTTAGAACTTTCATCTCAAATGAGGCATTTTGTTACTGTTGTTTGGGAACCAGTGATAAGCTAAGATCTTCATGAGAAATTAGCATTTTATTTATGTCTAAGTGTTGGGTTTCCACTTAGGACAGTCCTGTCTGTCCCATTAGATCTACTTTGGTAGCCCCTGCAGATATCCTCCTGAGCAAGTACCCTGTTCTTCAAAATTGCCCATTTTCTCCCTACATACAACTCGTATACCCTCAACAAAGACTTGGGTAGAAAGTAACCCGATGAACATAGTTTGCTGTGAGTCAAGAGGGGCTAAGAGGACAAAGTGGAAAAATAATTGACTCGGAAACTAAATAGATGGTTTGAGTCCTGGCTCAACTGCTTAACCGGCCATGTGACCTTTGGCAGGCCCTTAACCTCTTATGGCTTGTTTCTTCACCTGTGCAATAAGGATTATTCGATCTGTGTCATACAATTGATAGGAGAATATATGTAAAGGGCCTAGCCTGGTATATGCATATAGTTGACTTTCAACAAATGATAGTTATTAATGTTATCCATATTTCTGTAATTTCCCCATTGCTGGTACCATCCTAGAGTATTTTTCTGGCTGATTTATTTATTTATTTGTTTGGTAGAGACAAGGTCTCACTGTGTTGCCCAGGCTGGTCCCAAACTCCTGGCCTTAAATGATAATCACTCTCATCTTGGCCTTCCAACGTACTGCAGTTACAGGCATGAGCCACTGCACCCAGCCTGGCTGAGGCATTTATTTTTTTCTTTTTCAGAGACAGGGTTTCCCTCTGTTTCCTAGGCTGGAGTATAGTGGCACAGTCATAGCTCATGCTAACTCTTGGGCTCAAGCAATCCTCCTGCCTCAACCTCCTGAGTATCTGGGACTATAAGCACATGACACCATGCCCAGCTAATTTTTTAATTTAAAAAACTTTTTTTTTTGTTGGTAGAAATGGGGTCTTGCCATGTTGCCCACGTTGGTCTTGAACTCCTGGCATCAAGTGATCCTCCTGACTCAGCCTCCCAAAGCACTGCAATTACAGGCATGAGCCACCATGCCCGGTCTGATAAATTCTTTTAAAGATTCTGTAGCAGAGTGGATAGAATAAGGAATCAGAAAGAAGGAAATATATTGACCAGGTGTGGTGACTCACACCTGTAATCATCCATTTTAGGATTAGGCAGCAGACCCAAGGTCTGTGAAGATTTCCCAAAGCAGGAGGTTTGCTCTCCTGCAGAGCTTACGACCTATAGATAAAGCACCCCAGTAACAAAATTCTCTGCTCCTGTAGCCTTTGTTGTAACAAATAATTTTTTATTTATTTCCAGTTGCAAGTCACCAATGTTTTGTCTCAGCCTCTGACTCAGGCCACTGTTAAACTAGAACATGCTAAATCCGTTGCTTCCAGAGCCACTGTCCTCCAGAAGACATCCTTCACCCCTGTAGGGTAAGTCTTGACCATGTTTTGGCAGGGTGCTGACCTCTTTGTTTTGGAAAGTTAGCCTGCAGCCAGCGTAACAGATTAATGTGGATGTCACCATGATCATAAAACCAAATTTACCGAAGTTTCAGTTAGGTAAATTTGATCTACTGGTATCAAAAGCCTACAATTAAATATAAGAAAATGATTTTTAAAATTAAGATCATTTGGTTTTACTGTTCCATTCTCTATTTCTAGTTGGCTCAGTCTTGTCGTGATATAAGTAGCTATTTTAAAATTTAATATTTATCGATTTTTTTTCTGATAAATGTTTATTATAGGAAAAATACAGAAAAGCACAAAAAAGAAAATGTAACTCACCCATAATTCTACCATTCAGAGATAACTTTTGCTAACTTTTTTTTTTTTTTTTGAGGCGGAGTTTTGCTCTTGTTGCCCAGACTGGAGTGCAATGGTGCAATCTCAGCTCACCACAAACTCTGCCTCCTGGATTCAAGCAATTCTCCTGCCTCAGCCTCCCGACTAGCTGGGATTACAGGTGCCTGCCACCATGCCCGGCTAATTTTTTGTATTTTTAGTAGAGACAGGGTTTCATCATTGTTGGCCAGGCTGGTTTCGAACTCCTGACCTCAGGTGACCCACCTGCCTTGGCCTCCCTAAGTGCTGAGATTACAAGCATAAGCCACTGTGCCTGGCCTTGCTAACATTTTATAATTTTTTGACAGTCTTTTTTCTATGTATGTAAATAAATTTTTAAAATTCAGTTAAGGGCCAGGCATGGAGCTCACATGTGTAACCCCAGCCCTTTAGGAGACTGAGGCAGGTGGATTGCTTGAGCCCAGGAGTTTGAGACCAGCCTGGGCAACATAGCAAGACCCCATCTGTAATTTTTATTTATTTATGTGTTTATTTATTTTTTGAGATAGAGTCTTGCTCTGTCACCCAGGCTGGAGTGCAGTGGTGTGATCTCAGCTCGCTGCAACCTCTGCCTCCCAGGTTCAAGCGATTCTCCTGCCTCAGCCTCCCGAGTAGCTGGGATTACAGTTATGTGTCACCATGGCTGGCTAATTTTTATATTTTTGGTAGAGGTGGGGTTTCACCGTGTTGACCAGGCTGATCCTGAACTCCTGACCTCAAGTGATCAACCCACCTCAGCCTTCCAAAGTGCTGGGATTACAGGCGTGAGCCACTGCACCTGGCCTTTTTAAAAATTTTTTTTAAAAATTAGAGATGGGGGCCGGGTGTAGTGGCTCACACCTGTAATCCCAGCACTTTGGGAGGCTGAGGTGGGTGGATCACTTGAAGTCAGGAGTACAAAAACAGCCTGGTCAACATGGCGAAAACCCATCTCTACTAAAAATACAAAAAATTAGACGTCGTGGCACACGCCTATAGTCCCAGCTTCTTTGGAGGCTGAGACAAGAGAATCGCTTCAACCCGGGCGGCAGAGGTTGGCAGTGAGCTGAGATGGCGCCATTGCTCTCCAGCCTGGGTGACAGAGTGAGGCTCCATCTCTATTTAAAAAAAAAAAATCAGGATATGCTTTATATGTAACAATGTACCACAAACTTCTTTTTTTATTTTTTTTTTGAGGCGGAGTCTCGCTCTGTCACCCAGGCTGGGGTGCAGTGGCCGGATCTCAGCTCACTGCAAGCTCTGCCTCCCGGGTTCACGCCATTCTCCTGCCTCAGCCTCCCGAGTAGCTGGGACTACAGGCGCCTGCCACCACGCCCGGCTAATTTTTTGTATTTTTAGTAGAGATGGGGTTTCACCGTGTTAGCCAGGATGGTCTCAATCTCCTGACCTCGTGATCCACCCACCTTGGCCTCCCAAACGCAAACTTCTTTTTATAGGATTAAATAGCTTCCAAAGTGCTGGGATTACACGTGTGAGCCACCATGCCCAGCCTTTACAATGATTTTCAATGACTGCATATTACTGCTATGTAATGTTTTAAAAACTAAGACCCAATTTACTGGCTCGCCTATAGTTCTGGCTACTTGGGAGGCTGAGGTGGGAGGATCGCTTGAGGCTGGGAGGTCTAGGCTGTAGTGAACCATGATCATACCATATCACTCTAGCCTGGGAACAGAGAGGGACTCTGTCTCAAAAACAAAAACAAAAAATTAAAGGTAAAGCTGGGCACAGTAGCAGGTACTTGTAGTCCCAGCTACTTAGAGGTTGACGCAGGAAGATCATTTGAACTGAGGAGCTTAAGATCAGTCTGGGCAACATAGTAAGACCTGTCTCTAAAAGAAAAAAATTAAGGGTCAATTTTTATATGAATTAGTGTTTTTCCCAGCTAACTGCTTTTTCTTTTTTTCTTTTTTTTTTTTTTTTGAGACAGTCTCACTCTGTTGCCTGTGCTGGAGTGCAGTGGCGTGATCTCAGTTCACTGCAACTTCTGCCTCCCAGGTACAAGGAATTCTCCTGCCTCAGCCTCCCAATTAGCTGGAATTACAGGCATCTACCACCACGCCCGGCTAATTTTTTTTATTTGTAGTAGGGATGGGGTTTCACCATGTTGCCCAGGCTGGTTCTGAACCCCTAACCTAAAGTGACCCACCTGCCTTGGCCTCCCAAAGTGCTAGGATTACAGGCGTGAGCCACTGGCCCTGTATAGAACTTTTTGAAGTGTTAAATTAGTTTGTAAGTTATTGAGATCAGGAGTTTTCAGTTTTAGAGAGAAAATGCATTTCTTAATCATAAGCACGGAAAGGTAGAAATTATACCAAAAAATTAGCCACAATTATACTATCGTACACCAACCTTTGTACATTTTGGAGTATTTTCTTCTACATTTTTGTTGTTGTCATTGTGAAACATAATTGGGATCATACTGTAAAAAAAACTTCCCAATTTTACATTACACTGTGGAAAGCAACCAGAAGGAGTTTGAATTTTAGGAGTGGTGGGAGTAACAGGAAAAGAAAATGTTGGAAACCTAGGGGTGTTCATTTTAGATACTTTTCTCCACATTCCAATCTGTGATTAAGCATGAGGACTGGGCACGGTGGCTCATGCCCCAGCCTGCACTTAGGGAGGCTAAGGCATGTGGATCACTTGTTCTCAGGACCCTGTCTCTACAAAAAAACCCCAAAATTATCTGGTCGTGATGGGGTGTGCCTGCCATCCCAACTTTTGGAGAGGCTGAGGTGGGAGGATCAATTGAGCCTAGGAGTTTGAGGCTGTGGTGAGCTGTGATCGCGCCACTGTACTCCAGCCTGGGTGACAGAGTGAGAACCTATCTCAAAATAAAATAAAAGTGACAACCTGTCTCAAAATAAATAAAATAAAATAAGCATGAGATTGCCCAAGTGGGGTAGGAAGTCAAAAAAAGAAGGAGTGGGCTAGCCTTGAACAGTCTTCCGGACACATTTTGTGGCTCGTGTTTGTTACATCCATGACTTTCCTACCTGAGTTCTTGCTAAGCCTGTTGTCATTCTTAACAGGGATGTTTTTGAACTAAACTTCATGAACGTCAAATTTGCCAGTGGGTATTATGACTTCCTTGTCAAAGTTGAAGGTGACAACCGTTACATTGCAAATACCGTAGAGGTAGGTATTTTTCTTTCCTTCCCATTGCCATGTTAGTATATCCAAGGAAATGGCCAAACTGACACTGTATTAATCGTCTGGTATGTTGACTTTTATCTACAACCAAGCTAATGCGTTTATGTGGAGCGAGGGCTGCATTCAATCTTTGCTGTTTGACAGACTTAGCCAAGGCAGTAACTCAAGAACTTGGTCATAGTGAATTTTATTTGTAAGTTTTTCATTTTCCATTATAATTTAGCATTACTATCTTACTTGAAATTTAGTTAGTGGAAAAAATAAAAATCACCCATAATTCCACCGAGGCTTAAACTGTTAAAGTGTTTTGTGTGATAGGCTTTGGTGGGTTTAGAAAAGTGCTTGATGCCAAGTAGATGACAAAAAGCATCAAATGACACATATATAACACTATAATGAAGCTATTTGGGTAAAGGATAAAAGAAAATCAGTAATTTTTCATAATGAACTGTGTTTCAGATGTTTAGCTAACTGTAGCTGGGTTAAAGGTCAAAGTAGCTTTAAGGATAGAAAGCCTTATATACCTGATGCTTTGTGAGAATGAGGTAGTTCACATGAGTATTTTTCCCAGCTAATTGAAATTTACCCCGTCTGGCGCCGTGGCTTTCATTGTAATCTTTTTAGATAGAAGTTTATTTAAGATGAGTTACACATTTTTCTACTTTCTTACTTCCAATTTAAGATGGTTTCTTTGTCTTTCATGACCTTGACGCTTGAAGAGGACTGGCTCTCAATTTGTAGAATGTCTCTCAATTTGTGTTTGTCTGATGTTTCTTCATGATCAGATTCTGGTCATGCATTTTCCTCAGTTCTATCCCAAAAGTAATGCTCTGCCCTACTCAGAGCATGAAGTATATGATGTTGATATGTCTCATTACAGGTAATGTTAACCTTGATCACTTGAGTAAGGTGATTGTGTGCTAGGTTTCTCTGCTGTAAAGTTGCTGTTTTTCTGCTTGTATTTAAGTGTCTTGTGGGGTAATACTTTGAGACTCTGTAAGTATCTTCATGATCTTGTCTGTAATAGTTATTACTGTGGTGTTTGCCAGAGGGTGATTTTCTCTTTCATTGGTTCTACATTTTTAAAATTGGAATACTGTAAGAAAATAACTGTTTTTTATCCTGTTTATTTGTTTATAACTATAATAATTCTTTATCATAACATGTTTATAATGTAATATATTATCTATAATTCATATGTTTACAATAATTGCATCATGGATATTTATTTTACTATATACATTGTGATCCATGACTGTCATTTATCTTGTTGCTCATTTTATCCCAGGTTTGGCCTTTGGAGAGCTCCTCAAATTGGCTCCTGTGACACTTGCTTTCTTTTAATGACAGAAGTAACAGCTAGAAAGTTTGACCTTTTCAAAAATGGGGCATTACTTCCCATAGATAGATTCAACACTTGCATTTGAAGTTTGGCAGAAAGGAAGATGTTTTCTGGAACTCGAATCTGTCCACCTCATGTGTTGACCTTTTGAGCGTGAGACATCTGATCCTAGTCCGTTCACTATGGATAGAAACCATTGTGGAGTGTGCCTTGATCCTTTCAAATCCACATTGTTTTAATGTTAGTTTCCTACGTTAAGAGGACTTATTTGCAACTGAACATATTAAAAGGAAAGTTCTGTTTTTTTTTTTTTTTTTTCTTGAAACCTCCTTCCCTCTACTGCCAGTCCATCTTAAATGCCAGGCTTATACCTCACAGTTCTTAACCCCTTCCTTTCTTGTGACTTCTACCTTCTAGGCAGTTACCAGGTCCTATTGATCCCACCTCTGACTGTCTTTTCCATGAGTCTTTTGTTGTTACAGTCACCAAATTGCTCTTTTCTCCATATTCGTACCAATATTTGGTATTTTTAGGTTTTGATAATCTGATGCATATGAAAAGGTATCTTGTTTTAATGTCTTTCCTTGGTTACTGGTAAAGTTAAACATCTTTTTTTTTGTATTTATTAGCCAATTAGGTTTCCTTTCTAGTGAATTGTTTCATATCTTTGCCTGGTTTTCTTTTGGCTTGTTAGTCTTATTACTGATTTTTGGGAGTGACATATGTTTAGTTGTGAGCATCGGATATCTTCCCCTAGAATTGCTTTATGGCATCTCTTGATGCACAAAATTTAATTTTAATGAAGCTTAATTTAAGCATCTTTTCCTGGGGCCAGGTGAGGTGGCTCATGCCTGTAATCCCAGCACTTTGGGAGGCTGAGGTGGGTGGATCACTTGAGGCCAGGAGTTCAAGAGCAGCCTGGCCAATATAGCAAAATCCTGGCTCTACTAAAAATACAAAAATTAGCCGGGCATGGTGGCATGCACCTGTAATCCCAGCTACTTGGGAGGCTGAAGCAGGAGAATCGCTTAAACCTGGGAGGTGGAGGGTGCAGTGAGCCAAAATCACACCACCGCATTTCAGCCTGGACAACAGAGCGAGACTCTGTCTCAAAAAAATAAATAAATAAATAAAATATAAGTTTTTTGCTAGACTGTGTTTTTTGTGCTTCTTTAAGACAATCCTGTGTTACCCCAAAGTCAAAAAGATATTCTCTAGTTTTTTCTTTTTTTATCTTTATTTGTTTTTGAGACAGAGTCTCGCTCTGTCACTCAGGCTAGAGTATAGTGGCGCGATCTTGGCTCACTGCAACCTCTGCCTCCCGGGTTCAAGCGATTCTCCTGCCTCAGCCTCCCAAGTAGCTGGGACTACAGGTATGTGCCACCACACCCGGCTAATTTTTGCATTTTTAGGAGATACAGGGTTTTGCCATATTGGCCAGGCTGGTCTCCAACTCTTGGCCTCAAATGATCCGTCTGCTTTGGCCTCCCAAAATGTTGGCATTACAGGCGTGAGCCACTGCACCTGGCCCTCCAGTGTCTTCTGAACAGTTTTTAAGTTGTTTTCCCCTTATATTTGAGGCTTCGGTCTATCCGAAGTTCATTTTTGTTGCTGTAGTATTTTACACCCTGTCTATAGTTGTACTTATTGCACTATATTACCATTGTTTATATGCATTGCTTTTTCTTTTTCTTTCTTTCTTTTTTTTGAGACAAGGTCTCATTTTCCCATCCAGGCTGGAGTGCAGTGGTGTGATCATGTCTCACTGCAGCCTTGACCTACTGGGCTCAGGTGATCCTCCCATCTCAACCTGCCAGGTAGCTGGGACTACAGGCATGCACCACCATGCCAGATAATTTTAGTATTTTTTTCTAGAGACTGGATTTTGCCATGTTGCCCAGGCTGCTCTTGAACTCCTGGGCTCAAGTGATCTGCCCACCTTTGCCTCCCAAAGTACTGGGATTATAGGCGTGAACCACCACCTGCATTGCTTTTTCACTGGGCTGAGAACTCCTATGGATGGAAACTAAATCTTTTTCTTCTTTTTTTTTTTTTTTTGAGACAGTCTCGCTCTGTTGCCAGGCTGGAATGCAGTGGTACAATCCTGGGTCACTGGAACCTCTGCCTCCTGGGTTCAAGCAATTCTTCTGCCTCAGCCTCCTGAGTAGCTGAGACTATAGGCATGCGCCACTACACCCAGCTAATTTTTGTATTTTTAGTAGAGATGGGGTCTCGCCATGTTGGCCAGGATGGTCTTGATCTCTTGACCTTGTGATCCGCCCAGAAGTGCTAGGATTACAGGCGTGAGCCACCGTGCCCGGCCTAAATCTTATTTTTTCAGTGCTTGGTTTCCGTCTAACATCACTTAGAGGAAGAAAAGGATGGAGTGATCTAAAGATGTTTTCCCACAGTGGGGGCCCTTCAGAACTTTGGCAATCTTCCAGACTTAGCTTTTTTTTTTTTTTTTTTTTGAGACGGAATTGCACTCTGTCGTCCAGGCTGGAGTGCAGTGGCACAAACTTGGCTCACTGCAACCTCCGCCTCCGCCTCCGCCTCCTGGGTTCAACTGATTCTCCTACCTCGGCCTCCTGAGTAGCTGGGATTACAGGTGCACACCACCACGCCAGGCTAATTTTTTTGTATTTTCAGTAGAGACGGGGTTTTGCCATGTTGGCCAGGCTGGTCTCAAACTCCTGACCTCAGGTGATCAACTCCCCCACTCGGCCTCCGAAAGTGCTGGGATTACAGATGTGATTACAGGCCTGGGATTACAGGCCACTAGGCCTGGCCGAGACTTAGCTTTTATTTATTGATTTAATAACAGCTTTATTGAGATATAATTCTCATATCATAAAATTTATCAATTTAAAGTATGTAATTCAAACTGGGCATGAGCCACCATGCTTGTAATCCCAGCACTTTGGGAGACTGAGGTGGGATGATCACTTGAGTCCAGGAGTTAGAGACAAGCATCCCAGCACTTTGGGAGGCTGAGGCGGGAGGATCACTTGAGCCCAGGAGTTAGAGACAACTTGGGCAACACAGGGAGATCCCATCTCTACCAAAAATTTAAAAATAAATTAGCCGGGTATGGTGGCATGTACCTGTAGTCCCAGCTACTTGAGAGGCTGAGGCAAGAGGATCCCTTGAGCCTAGGAGTTTGAGGCTGCAGTGAACTGTGATCACACTACTGCACTCCAGCCTGGGCAACAGAGTGAGACCTTGTCTCAAAAACACAAAAAGACTGGGTGCGTGGCTTACACCTATAATCCCAGCACTTTGGGAGGCCAAGGCAAGTGGATCGCCTGAGATCAGGAGTTCGAGACGAGCCTGGTCAGCATGGTAAAACCCCGTCTCTGCCAAAAAAAAAAAAAAAAAACTAAACTAGGCAATCTGGTGTTTTTAGTATATTCACAGACGTGTGCAACCCTTACCAGAGCGCCATTCCAGAATATTTTTATCACCCTGGAGAGCAAGGTTATGTCTTTTAGTAGTCACTCCCCGTTCTCTCCTCCTACTCTCTGCTTTCTTTCTCTCTGGTTGCCTATTTGGGACATTTTGTATAAATGGAATCATACAATATGTTACCTTTTGTGTCTGGCTTTTTTGTTTTTTCACTTAACCTAATACTTTTAAGGTTCTTCCATGTTGTAGCATGTATTAGTACTTTATTTCTTTTTATGGCAAAATAATATTCCATTGTATGGATATATCACATTTTGTTTACCTACTCATCAGTTAATGACATTTGAGGTATTTCTCCTTTTTGGCTCTTATGAGTAATGCTACTGTGAACATTTGTATATAACTTTTTGTTTGAACACAGTTCTTTCAGGTATATGCTTAGGAATAGAATTCTTGCGTCATATGGTAACTCAGTGTTTCACTTTTCAAGAAACTAACAAGTTTTCAAAGCAGCTGTACCATTTTACGTTTCTACCAGCAATGTATGAGGGTTCCAATTTTACTGTATCCTCACCAACACTTGTTATTATCTGACTTTTTGATTCTAGCCATCGTAGTGGGTATAAAGTGGTATCTCGTTATGGTTTTCATTTCCATTTCTCTGATGGGTAATAATGTTGAGTATCTCTTTATGCGCTTATTGGTCTCTTGTATATCTTCTTTAGAAGAATGTCATTCAAATCCATTGTCCATTGAAAAAAATGTTTTCGGTCTTTTTTTCTTCCTTCCACAATCTATATACCTCTTATTTCCTTTCATTTATCTTTATTTGTCTTTATCTTTTCATTATCTTTTTATATTCTTGAGTTGTAAGCATTTCTCTGGTTAGAGGTTCCTTATTAGGTACATGATTTGCAAATATTTTCTCGCAGTCTGAAGATTGTATTTTCACTTTCATGATGTTGTCTTTTGAAGCATAAAAAATTTTAATTTTGATGAAGTTCAGTTTTAAAATGTTGTTGTTGTTGTTTGTGCTTTAGGTGTCATGTCTAAGAAACCATTGTCTAATCCAAAGTTATGAAGATTTACTGCTGTGTTCAAAAGTATAAAAAGAATTTTATACTTTTGGCTCTTACCCTTAGGTTTCTGATTCATTGTGAGTTAATTTTTGTGTATAGTGTGACGTAGGGGGTCCAGTCTTATTTTGCAGTTGTCCTAGAACCATTTGTTGAAAAGACTGTGCTTTCCCTAACAAATTGCCTTGGCACATACATCCTTGTAGGAATCACTTGACCATAAATGTAAGGGTTGATTTCTGGACTCATAATTCTATTTCATTAATCTGTATTTTTGTCCTTATGCCAATACCACGCCGTCTTGATTACTGTAATAGCTTGGCATTTTGTAACATCAAATCTGGTGTTTGTCCAAGTGTTTCTGTGATTGTTGGAAAAATTATCTAAGTACAAAATAGCAGAAATGGCTAATAGCTGTTGTTCATGCAATGATAATAAGCCCCCATTGAGGCCATTTGCTGTCCTTTTCCTCCCTAGTGATGGAGTAAGCATTACAAAATCTTCTCTCTTCCTCCTTATTACATTAGAGGTGTGTGTGTGTGTGTGTGTGAGAGAGAGAGAGAGAGAGAGAGAGAGTCGGCTCTGACCTTTGCCATATATGCAAATTGTCTTTGTAATTTCAGTAATAGTCACACTTAGAGCCTCAGAGCAGGTCACTGGGTCCTGTTTGTCCTCCCAGGAGATGCTCGACATTGGTCAGAGTGCATTAACGGTGGTTTGTTGTGGAAGTCCTGTAATGGCCCTCGTTGACATTGGACTGGCTGTCAGGGGAAGCATGGGTTTTGGAAGCTTTCATTAACATTAATTGCCCCTAATGCACCATCATTTTTGACAGTAATAAGCTAAACAGGGGTGTTATTACTCCCAGCAGAAAGACTGCATTTCCTGGCATTAGAACATGTTTTGAGATGTATATGGCATGTGGTGCAAGCAGAGAAAGGAATAGCGTGATCCAGTGTAAAGCAGGCTTAGCTGCATTTCAAGTAGAGAAATAAGTCCCTTTCCTATTATAAAAATGAATCCTGTAGTGTTAGTTGGAAGGAAGAAGCAGCTAATCAACAGGGTTCCTACACTGAACTTTTTAAAGAGGGCTTTGGAAAAAGTTACGATTTTTATTTCTAAATTTGCTTTAAAAGAGTAGCATGAAAATGCTTTTCTTTTGAGTGTTTCCAGAGACCCATTTATAGTGAGATTTTAGGAGCAGAAGGATTTGTCTTAAACTGTTCCCTATTTAAGAACAGCCCTACGGGTGTTTGTGCAACAAAGAAAGCTGTAACTTAGGAAGGCTTTTTAATTTAGGGCTGAGAGCAAACCAAGAATGATGCAAGTTCACTGCAGTTTGCCCTTTGCTCACTCCATGTGTCTGCATTGTCGAGGGATGCTCAGGATGTCTTTAGAACACACACGAAGCTGGATCCTGATTAGCGGGCTTTAGTGGCTAAGTTAGTGCTGAGCGTTTAGAGCCAGGATTCTAAGTGAAAACCTAAAAGCTGATAGCTTCCTTATCGCTATCATTAGGAGACATTGAAGACTTTACATAATTCTTTTTTTTTTTTTTCTTTTGAGGCGGAGCCTTGCTCTGTTGCCCAGGCTGGAGTGTAGTGGTGTGATCGTGGCTCACTGCAACCTCCGCCTTCCGGGTTCAAACCATTTTCCTGTCCCAGCCTCCCGAGTAGCTGGGACTACAGGCGTGCATCACCACGTCTGGCTAATTTTTTTGTATTTTTAGTAGAGACAGGGTTTTGCCATATTGGTCAGGCTGGTCTCGAACTCCTGACCTCAAATGATCTGCCTCCCAAAGTGCTGGGATTACAGGCATGAGCCACCACGCCCGGCCTAGTCTATTCTTTATAATTGCTCCATGGTAATTAATAATAGGCATGTATCATTCTTTATTTAGCTAGTCTCCTGTTTATGGACATTTCAGTGGGATGATGATTTCAAGATCACATTTACAAATTAAATGAATGAGTTCTTAAGAGAATGAGTTACAAAAATAACGAGGGAATTATCTAGTTAATGTTGATGAAGATTGCAGAGTAGTTAACTATGAAGACAGATTATTTTTATAGCATAGAGTGTTGCTAATCCTCCTCTCTCTCCCAATATTGGAGGGCTGCTAAGCCCATCAAGCCTCCTCCTTAGTCTTCTTGCTATGGAATGTTTCCTACTCCCCAGTCGGGGCCACCCATGGGCAGACTTGGGTCACAGTTCCTTCTCCTGTGCTTTCATATTTCATAACACTTTGTATATACATTAAAGCAGCAACCTGGTTTGTTGTCATTATGGTTTGTGTATGGGACAGGAAGGATTTCTTGCCATCTCTGTGTATTCCCTGCACGTAGGTGCTCCACATACTGCAGGGAAAGTGTTCTCAGCGGGTGTCAAATCAGACCTCTCTGGCTACTTCTTTGCCTGAGCCTTCCATTCCAATTTGTCTTCCAGTGGAAATGTCAGTACTTGTCAGGTTGTGCTTTATGCAAAAAAGCTTGCTCTGGTTCTGATCCTTGTGTGAGTTGTAATGCTGTTAACTCAGCAGAGAGCCCAGACAGCCAAAGTAGAGGCTCCAAGCTCCCTTCTTGGGGGTGTCTATTCAACCTAATGGGCCATCTTCCCTCCTCCTCCACTGCCATAATTTCACCCAGTTGCCTAGACTCAGTGACAGGCAATGATCCTAAATATAATTCTGCTAATAGGTGGCTATGAATTCAAATGTAGATGGTAATATCCTTACAGCTTCTGGTAATAAATCTTTACAGTTTTTTTAAAGCAAAACAGAACACCCCTATTCAACATGATAATTGAGACTGTTGTCATAAAATAGTTATTATAGAGGCAGGAAAGAAGGCTATTAGAAGGAATTACTTGATAGGTATCTTTATCTCTTTTTAATTTTTCTTCTTTGCCCTTGATTTGAGGTTGTCACACCTCAATATGGTATTTTAGAAAACCGCCGAAGCTATCCTTCAATTATTTGCCCATCCCTTTATCTCTATTCCTTGATCCTGACTTAGACTATAAACTGGTGGATTTGGCAAGGATTTCCTTAAGTGTTACATTCAAACCTATCAAATATTTGGAAGGCTTACAGATCTGTTTGCACATAAAAGTGCCTTGGGGTTGCATGATTTGCACATTCAAACTTGGGTTTTAATTCAGAAATTTAACATGTTTTCTGTCTCTTCCGGATATTTACATTGATTTTAATCTGATTTTAAAATTTCTTATTTATTGACATTAGCCCCTCTTTGTGAAGATGTTTATACGGGACATACAGAATTCAAACACTCTAAGAGTCAACACGGATTGGTTTGTGCTTATAACAAACTCCCAATCTCAGTGGCTTAAAACAACGAAGGTTTATTTTTTGCCCATGCTAGATTCTTTAGGTGGTCAGCTGGAGGCTCTGCTTCATGATATCTTTGCTCCAGGACCCTGGCTGAAGGAGCAAGCATCTGGACATTGTGTCCATGTCAGAGGAAAAGAGAGAATCACGCATTGATTCTTAAAGCTTTCACTTCTGCCCACATTTCATTGGCCACACTTGACTCCGTGGGGGCAGGGAAGTAGAATTCTACCGCATGCTCAGAAGGAGAATGAGAAGTACTTGGAGAACAGTACAGATAACTACCATGGCTGTCTAACAAGGAGCCGAAGTGCGTGGATTCTGAGTCAGAGTGCCTGAGCTCACCACTGGCCTGATCACTTCCTCGCGGTCTGATCTTGAGCAGAGCAGCTTCATCTCTCTCATCCTTTATTTCCTTATCTGAAAAGCAGTACCTTACAGAATTGTGAGGATTAAATGAGATAGTCTTTACAAAACCAGTGCCTTTCACATGGTAAGCACTCAATAAATCCTAGCTATAATTAGAACCGAATTCTTACTGATTCGAATGAAAGGTACTGCTTAAGGAATTTTTCCCCTCATTTATTTTAAAGGATACATGAAAAGATTTATTTTTTCCCCCTTTTTCTTCTTTTTTTCTTTTTCTTTTATTTATTTATTTATTTATTTATTTATTTATTTTTATTTTTATTTTTATTTTTTGGTGTATACCGTCCATCCAAAGCCAGAAAAAGACATTTTAGGCTCGGAATGGGAGAGGTTGGAAATATTACTGGGCTGGGTCAGTAATCTTTACTGGGCTGGGTCATGCCTTTACTCACCTTGAAGAATAGAAAACTTTATATCTGCATGTGAATTCCTGTACACCCACCAGTTGACCTGGCAACTGTCTTCTCTATTTTCCTCTAGCTCAGAGTCAAGATCTCCACTGAAGTTGGCATCACAAATGTTGATCTTTCCACCGTGGATAAGGATCAGAGCATTGCACCCAAAACTACTCGGTAGGTGGGATGCCACCTGATCCCTCAGGGAGCTGAGGCTCAAGAGCTAAGAGGAGTATGCCTAGGCACTGAGCCCTCCAGGCATCATTTCTGTATCAGCAGCCATCCAGCTTGCACCCTAAATTAAGGAGTCTGTAGTTCCACTGGTCCTGCACCAGGGATTCTGCCAGGCATTTAAGTGGATTTGGAGATTGTATATACCAGTGTTTAGTCCATGCACAAACTGTTTATTACCAGTCCGCAACAAGGTAAAGCGCTTACCTCAGGATGTTAGTCTGAGTCAGCTGTGTCACTAAGCAAATTATTTAGTTCAGATGACAATTTTTAAAATAATAAGATCTTCTCAGTGAAGGAAGCAAGGTATTAATTTACATTCTGGTGCGATCTCATCATCACAGTCCTGAATTTGCTTTTAGTGACCTAATGGCAAGTCTCTCTGGCCCATGATGGGTCTGAAATTAGCTGGAAGCCTCATAGGTACTTAAAATTGAGATGGCAGATACCCAGCACTAGGGCTGCCATTTCCCTCTCCCAAGTCCATGGAGGCAGTACTAAGATGTCATAGAGCGTTTGCTCCTACCAAACTCAGACACAGCCTCAGAATCTTTTTTTTAAACATAATCTTCTAAGTAGACACTAACAATTGATCAGAGTTGGGCCAGAATGCTGTACGAAGCCTGCTCATCAGCCCTCCCCCAGATCCTTACTGCCGTAGGGGGGATCCAGATCTCTGGGTATCGTCCAGACCCCAACTTTACTCAACTAGGGTAGCTATAGAGGCCAGAAGACAGTAGGGTGAACCCTTAAGGCTCTTTGAAAATGGGATGTTAGCCAGAGGCTGGAAGCCAAGCAGCTGTTCCTTTTAAATCACGTAGAGTTGGCCTTTGTGTCTCTGGCTTGGCTATTTTTGTAGTGATATTGGAGATAAAAGAGCACTGTTTGAGAATCCACTGAAGTAATGTCTGTGTGAGCACTTTGCTGTTTAATTCTCTGCATAAAGAGTTGGTCTTACTTACAAGTAAATATAAAATATGAGTATAAAATAAAGCCAGGTCTGAGCTCTATAACCATTTGGCCAGGTTTATCCCCTGGCCATCTTACCCTAAAATCCCAGGAGATAGCTGTGAAAAGAAGTTTTCCTCATCAAGTCTGCCTTTTTAAAACCCAATTTCAGGACAGAAAAGTAAATTGAAACAGTGTCCAGGAAAAAAAATATAGCATTAAAAAAAGACAAAGCCAAAAGTACCCTTCTTTCCTTTGTGTCTCCTACCCGTCTCGTCTTTCTACCTTGCTCACGTGTGCTGCTGGCATCAATCCTGTGATAATTTCTCCTTGCGGTTCTGCCAGCCTGGCTCTCCTGTGTGCCTGCAGAGGCCACACGTGAGCTCCGCTGGTGCCTGACTTTGGTGGAGTTGAGAGCCTTAGGTCCTTGAATTGAAAGCTCAGCGGTACAAGCATCTGCACACAGCATTTCCCCAGATCCTGTTGGAAGTTTATTCTGCACTTTTCTCAGTCCAGGCTTTATCAGTCCAATTTGCCCCTAGGCTGCAGACAGTTCTCCACATCTGTCTGTCCACGAGAGAAGTGTTACTATGGGAGAGGGAGGATTAGGCAATGAAGTGAAGTATGTATTTTCCACCTGTTCTCAGAGATATATTGATCCTCTCTGAAGACTGACTCTATATGCCTCTTTCAGGGTGACGTACCCAGCCAAAGCCAAGGGCACATTCATCGCAGATAGCCACCAGAACTTTGCCTTGTTCTTCCAGCTGGTAGATGTGAACACTGGTGCTGAACTCACTCCTCACCAGGTCAGGAAGACGCCTAGACAATTCTCTTAACCTGAAATGTGAATGGATACTAGCGTTTACAATGTGGTCTGTAACATGGACTAGAGAGAATTCCACGTTCCTGCTTTCAGATCTTGACCCAACCCTGACAGTCCATCAGGTTCTCCCACGTGACACTCTCACCCTTTTACTGGTTGTAATCCTTCACCTGGGATACACTTTCTAAAAAATTAGCTGGTATTGAGGAGAGGTACTTAAGGCAGATTTGCACTTAATTAAGGTCCTTCCTTCCTCCCTCCCTCCCTCCCTCGGACAGAGTCTCGCTCTGTCACCCAGGATGGAGTGCAGTGGTGTGATCTCAGCTCACTGCAACCTCAGCCTCCCGAGTAGCTGGGACTACAGGCATGCATTACCATGCCCAGCTAATTTTTGTATTTTTAGCAGAGACAGGGTTTCACCATGTTGGCCAGGCTGTTCTCCATCTCCTGACCTCAGGTGATCCGCCTGCCTCAGCCTCCCAAAGTGGTGGGATTATAAGCATGAGCTACAGCATCCGTCCTGAGGCTTTTTCTTTCTGATTTAAAAAAGGGAATATACTGGCCAGGCATGGTGGCTCACGCCTGTAATCCCAACACTTTGGAGGCTGAGGTGAGAGGATCACTTGAGTCCAGGAGTTGGAGATCAGCTTGGGCAATATGGTGAGACCTCGTATGTATGTATGTATATATGTATGTATAAATAAATAAGGGAATATACTGAAATAATTTCGAAAGAAGACCCAGAGCATTTTTTTTATTCTGGCCAAAGCAGATTTTGTATTTGTGGGACTCTGAAGAATAGCTCTTTTAACTTGTGCCTACTTTGTGTTATGAAAGCAATAGGCTTTATTTTTTTCATAGAGTAATGAAAATTATTTAAAAGATTTTCAAACCATACACTCTTTCCCCCGAGAACCTAATATGGCCCCATGTCCAATCAGACATCCCCAGTCCCACACTGCCTATCATCCCCCTTGATGGAGAGTAATCTGCCTTTAGTGTTACGTAAAGGAAGGTTCAGATAAATGCTTTGAATGCTTAAAGACAAGA
The DNA here is from genome assembly GCF_002776525.5 of Piliocolobus tephrosceles. Lineage (NCBI taxonomy): Eukaryota > Metazoa > Chordata > Mammalia > Primates > Cercopithecidae > Piliocolobus > Piliocolobus tephrosceles. The sequence continues at coordinate 10,093,411 of NC_045453.1, forward strand.
ATGCGGTACCTAGTTTGGTATGGGGTACCCTGTACCGATGCTTTAGCAAGGACCAGCAGACTTGTTGCCTTGAGGCAGCTTCAGGGCAGACCTCAGAGGCAACTGGATTTACTTGGGAACCTTCTTGCTTTCTGTTTCTTGCAGCTGCAGCTGTTGCACTTGTGCCCCAGGAGCACGTTCCTCTATGGCCACAGTCCCGGGAGTCCTCTGCTCCTCTCTCCTCCCTACTCCCAAACTCCAGACAGCTTGGTTAGGGCCCTTAGCCAAACCTAACTGACCTTTGAGTACTTTGGCCCCTTACCATTTCCCAGCTTCTTATCAGAATGACATTTGCCAGCCAAATAGCACAAGGGAAGGAAGAGTACAAAGAGAAGAAATTAGAAGACTAAATGGTAGGATCAGATTAGAGCAGGGAGAGTTAGTGAGGAAGTGTAACTTTCACTGAATACTTGTCTCATCCAAAATTCTGTTGTAGAATCATGGCTTAGAGACCTTCCAGGTGGAGGTGGCATTTTGGGGATGAACCTGGCAGCCGCCTGCAGTTGACTGTGATAGGAAGGAGATCTGGCATCTGGACTCCCCATTCCATTCCTGGCCAAGACTAATTGCTGTAGTTGGGATGCTTCATGTCTCTGGGCCCCTTTCCCTAAATGCTTTGGTGGTGTTTCTTTGTTGTTCAGGTATAGATTAACAAATGAGATGTGTATTTTCTGTAGATGCAGTGCTGGCTCTGTCACCATGCCAACTCATTTAATGCTTGTGCCTTATGATCTGTAAATTGGATCTGTAAACCTACCTGCCTTGTTGAATTCTTTATTTTGAAACACCTGAAAGAAAAGCTCTGGGTGGTTATCAAGTTTTGATCTATTTCTAATGTGCAGATACCTCTTTTTCTTGTGCCATTAGGGGGGATAAAATGATGAGACTCATTACCATCGTATTGCTATTAACCACTATTTGTTGACTAGCATAAAGCATTCCCCGCACTAATGCTCAGCATACAGTATTGCAAATCTTCACACAGATATGCTACATCTGGAAGTTAATTTTTCTGCCGTAAAGTTGAAGAATTCAAGGCACAAGGAGGTTAAGTAACTTGCTCAGCTAGTAAGTAGTGGAAGCAAATCTGTCTGTCTTCCAAGCTGAGGCTCTCTCCGTGAAACTGCGTTGCCCTGCTTGATTAGGACTCTGCCTTACTATCAATACCCAAGCCTCCTCTACTAAATCTTTAGCTGGAGGCACTAGGAAATTGAAAATGGACCTCTTACAGTTCCACCTCATTTCCCTTCTTTTCACCCTCTGGTGAAGCAGTTAATTGGGCAGCAAAGTGACCAAAAGGCTGGCGGGAAAAAGAAATTGCAGCGATAGCAAAGGGCTTAAATCATCCGCAAACTGGGCATTCAGCCTCCGACTAGTTGAGAATTGGCTGGACCCGTAAGTTAAATTTACTTCCTTGTACCAGCAAAAAGTTATCTCTGAGCTAGGAACTAGGACGGCATGGCCACTCCTTCTACTCTCTGGGGCAGGTCTGGCAGATCTGAGAGCTCTCACTGTGACAACGAGCTAACTGTCTGCTGCCCGGTGGATTCAATGTTAGGCCCAGGGAGAATTTTGAAATTTTCAGATGAAAGGTTGGATTATTTTTCCATCTAGACATTCGTCCGACTCCATAACCAGAAGACCGGCCAGGAAGTGGTGTTTGTTGCCGAGCCGGACAACAAGAACGTGTACAAGTTCGAACTGGATACCTCTGAAAGAAAGATCGAATTTGACTCTGCCTCTGGCACCTACACTCTCTACTTAATCATTGGAGATGCTACTTTGAAGAACCCAATCCTCTGGAATGTGGTATGCGCCTGAATGTGTACCCCGACTCAAGTGACAGTGGCTGTGCCCCAGGCACTGGTGGCTCCTTTTCAGGGTCATGGGGCTCTTCACCTTCGCCTTGCCTGTGCCTCCTATAGTGTGATAAAGAAGCTTGGGAGGTGAGGCACTGTGTGCGGGCTCCATAAATAGTCCTGGGGTCATGCACGTGGCTTGGCAACATGGGACGTGCTTAATAAATATTAAGTGAGTGAAGGAAGTATAAACTTACTGTTGTGAGTGCTAGTATCTGTGAATTTCTATAAACATTATACAGGAAGGCCATTTTCATATTATAGCAAGGCACTATGGGGGTTACATAGATGTGAAAGTTAAGACCTTTGAGATATGGAGGCCGGGCGCGGTGGCTCATGCCTGTAATCCCAGCTCTCAGGGAGGCAGAGGCGGGAGGATAGCTTGAGCCCAGGAGTTCGAGACCTGCCTGGGTAATACAGCGAGACCCCGTTCTCCAAAAAAAGGAAAAAAAAAAAAAAAAAAAAAAAAAAAACCATTGAGATATGGCATAGCACATAGAGAGATGAGATCTGAATTCTGATAACAATTTTAACTAATAACCAACTAACTAATTAACTAATAACCACGTGTAGCATGTTGTCATTTACGTAGTGCCTCCCTTCATGCCTCACTTTGGATTGGTGTGATGAGAGTAAATGTGCAAGACAGGGCATTTGAGCAAGGGGTTGAAGAATGGCAAGGGTTTATCAGATCTGGGGCTGTGGGCTGATCATTGGGGAAGAGCCTGCAGAAAGCTCAAGGTGCTTTCAGTGCGATGGGAGCGGTTGTGTTTTGCCAGAGCACCTGACTCCTGTGAAAAGCGGGAGGTGATGAGCTTGGAAAGGTAGCAGAGGCCAAATTGCAGGCTTTGAGTGGTGGTTGACTCACTTTGCAAGACAAAGGGGCAGCTGCGTTTTCTCGTCTGGTATTCAAGACTTCTTTTCTTCTCCTGGACTTCAGGCTGTTTTTGCGCAAGAGCACATACTCATTTCTTTCTCTCTTTTTCAAATGTGACTAAATCACACTTCCCAGGGACACCAAGCAGTTTCTGATTGCAACTGTAACAGCCTGTGTACCAGCTGGGATTTTCGTATTAAGCAGCTCTATGGGGCTACTATACCAGCAGAAAATTAGAAGTCTTGCTCTAAAAAGCATTTTCAACAAATACTTGTTTTGTTCTTGAAGTTTTTACTGCCTCAATTTGTCAGCTAATGGATCAGAAGTGATTGGGACTGCCTGGAGCTTTTTTCAGTTATGGTCTTAGATGGGAGTCAGAGAATATTATCTATTGAGTTTCACTCACTTCTCTGCCCCTGTGCTTTTAAAGACTGTCCTTATTTTTCTAGGCTGATGTGGTCATCAAGTTCCCTGAGGAAGAAGCTCCCTCGACTATCTTGTCCCAGAACCTTTTCACTCCAAAACAGGAAATTCAGGTATATCCCAAAGGGCTTATCCGCTAAACACGGGGGAGAAGAGAGGGCAGCAAAGCCCTGGACTGTGTCTCTGCTCCCTTTAACTTGTTTTATGATATTTGATAGTTTGAGCCTCACACCCTGTGGATTAGGCAGGGTACATGGCAGCCCCGTCTTTGAACTGAGCAAACAGGTTTAAAGAGTCCAGTGACTAACCCCCAGAAAGCAGAGAGTGGAAGATGAAATCAGAACCTGAGTCTGGTTTTCCTGACGTCCAGCAGGTTCAACCCTCAGACCACAGCTTGTTAGCTATGAGCGCAGATGGTTTTAGCATTTATCCTCGCTGCTCCTGCGTAGATCAGGGCTGATGGGGCGACAGGTGGGAAAACTCACCTGGGAGAGTAGGGCTCTGCTTTCTTAGCCAAGTCCTTGGATAAGCAAGCCTGGTCCTGCCCTGCACACAGGACTGTTGTGAGAATCAAAGTTGGTAACAGATGAGTAAAGAAAGGCTTTCACATGTTTCTAAAGCCCCTTTACAAAATAAACACAATAATTGTTAAACCCTTTGGGTACTGGTTAAGGAAACTGAGGTGGATCCACTCAGTGGACTGTTTTGCAGTCTTGAGAACTGATTGTACTTCGAAACCTACATACAAATTAATGTTGAAGTGTCAAAAACAGACTACCTGTTGTCATTCCACTTTAAAAAAAAAAACAAGTGCCCAAAGGGTAGAGTAGTAGAATTGTTTTTAAAACTCCTCTTCATATTGGTACAGCATTATTTAAGAATGTAAAATGCAGCTAACTGATAGGCGTAATTGTGATGATGATGAAGGGTGCCGGGAAGTAGGTGGCAACAGCTGCTATAATGTTAGAAATCCTTTAATAGCAGCAGCAAAGAAGAGCAGAGGTGAAAATTTAGGAACAGGAGGCTCAAGTGGGGCTGTCTCATCATGGAGTTGGAGTGGCTGGGCATTGGCAAGCAGAAAAGGCAGGCACAAGTTGACACATTGGAGGAAAAATCTTTTTTAAAAAGTTCTATTTGCGTAATGAATTACAGCTTACAAAGCATAATCAAATGCACTATTTCATTTGGTCTTTAGAGTATCTTTACAAGCCTAGCAGGGTGGTCATGACCCTCCCCACCCCCAGTTTTCCAGCTGGAAACTGAGGTGAAGCGTGGGACAGCGACTTCCCTCCCGGTCACACAGCCATACATATCAGTTTGGGCCTAAACAGAGGTCTCCAGACTCCCACACCATTGCTGCTTCTGCTAGGTCACACTATCTAGGTGAGCTTTGTAAAGAATTCATGTGGAATTGCTCAGGGAAAAAAAAAATAAAACCAAGAAATATCATCAGAATGCTTGTCCAGCCTTCTGGTTTAACTCTGGAAATCAGAGTTGGGCCAGGCATGGTGGCTCACACCTGTAATCCCACTTTGCAGGGCCAAGGAGGGAGGATCACTTGAGGTCAGGAGTTCGAGACCTAGTGAGACTGTCTCTACAAAGAATTTAAAAATTAAGCTGGGTGTGGTGGTACATACCTGTAGTCCCAACTACTCGGGAGGCTAAGGCGGGAGAATCTTTTGAGCCCAGGAGTTTGAGGTTACAGTGAGCTATGATGGTGCTACTGCACTTCAGCCTGGGTGACAGAGTGAGGTCCTGTCTCTTTAAAAAAAAAAGAAAAAGAAATGAGAGCGGGCAATTTGTTTAGGGCTTCCTTAGAGCCATGGCTCAGGGAGAGAGGGATGAATTATGGTTGGAAAGATTTGTAGTGAGGCTCTGTTACGTTTTAAAAAGAGATGGTGTTACCACCATTAGCCAATTAAGTGGGGCAGCAGCATATGCCAGGGCCACCCTAGGAGCCCAGAAACGGTGCGAGTCCAGAGTCCTGCCTCAGTTGTGTCACTTAAGCCATCTGTATACCTGGGCACCCTCTTTGGCACTAGCCAAATGCCACTTGATGGCTTGCATTCTCTGGCCTCTAAATGGCAGTGAGTCTTTGAGGGGAATAAAGGGTTGGCCAAGCAGTAAGCTGGGGTTGATGTAGTCTCTGTGGAAGAGAGACCTCTGGGATCAAAAGACAGCATTGAGAAGAGGCAAAAGGCCACGCGGCCACTTGTTGCCAAGTATGCCAGAGCCTCTGGATGGCATATCCTCTTCATGACTGACATTGATGCTTTGGTCCCTGGTATACATGGCTGCCCCAGCTGGGAAGGGCACATTCTTAAATCTCTGTGTGTCTTTTGGCAGCACCTGTTCCGCGAGCCTGAGAAGAGGCCCCCCACCGTGGTGTCCAATACATTCACTGCCCTGATCCTCTCGCCGTTGCTTCTGCTCTTCGCTCTGGTGAGTGGCCGTAATTAGTGTGGGCAGCATGCGTCTGGCGCCAGACCCAGCAGATGCATTCCTTCCAAAGGAGGCTGTGTTGTTTGGCCTCAGCAGAGCTCCAGAGGGGTCCAGCAGCTGTGACCTGAACTAATGCTTAAGACATTTTAGAGTGACCAAAAGTTCCCACTGTGGAGGAGTGGCCAAATAAACTGCCCCATTAACAAGTGGGCATAAGAAAGTACTTAACAGCCACTAAGAATGACAAAAGTGGATGGACTGTGATGCCGTAGGAGGGTTCAAATGAGATCTAGTGTGAACAGAGTGAGACCCGATGCTGGTAGCTATAAAAAACAGCACAAAGGCTGTGCATTTCAGCACTGCTTGGGGCAGAAAACCAGAAACAACCTAAAGTCCATATGATGGAATAATATGCAGCTTTTCAAAGAATGGATAGATTTATATGCCAATAGGACAAGATTGCCAAGATGTGTTACTGAGTGAAAAAGGCAACGGGTAGGTTAGTGTATTTAGTATGATCCTCTGTAAAGTTTTAAAAGGTGGCCAGGTGTGGTGGCTCATGCCTATAATCCCAGCACTTTGGGAGGCCGAGGTGGGAGGATTGCTTGAGCTCAGGTGTTTGAGTTCAGCATGGGCAACATAGCAAGACCCTATCTCTACTAAAATTAGAAAATTAGAAAGAAAAAAAATTAATGGTGACGTATGCCTGTAGTCTCGGCTACTTGAGGGGCTGAGGTGGGAAGATCACATGAGCCTGGGAAGTTGAGGCTGCAGTGAGCCCTGCATTCTAACCTGGGTGACAGAGTGAGACCCTGTCAAAATAAATAAGTTTTAAAAGGCGATATGTGTTAGTGTTGGTCATGTGTGAGGAGAGGACATTCTGGAGAATGTAGAGAAAGTAACTTTTACCTTTTCTTCTTTTCAGTACCATTTGTTTTTTTTTTTTTTTTTTTAGCCAATTGTGTTTTTTTCTTTTTTCTAATTATAAACAAACATAAATGCATATCCTCAAAGCTCAGAGACTTTTGAGAAAACACTCATTAGATCTTACTTTTGGAAAGTTGCCTACGTTCCTAATTAATTTGTTGCTTTTAATAAAAGAATTACTGTTTAGATAAATCTAGAAGCCTTGCGACAGATTTTCAGAAACCAGACCTAGGGTATGAGCACCTGTTCTTATATTTGAGTGGTGAGAATTTCAAAAGACATGGAACCAACAGCAAAAGCATGAATGCCACCAGCTGCCGGCGAGTTTATCTTACCAATTCTTAGAGAACTTAGTGGGGGTGTCAGTTACCTTATAAATGCAGTTTCTGACCTTTCAGCTTCATGATCTCACCTGTTTTAAAACAGTAGGGTTTGCCATCATTAAAAATGATGTTCAGGTTTGAGTTACACGAGCCCATTTGAGAGCAGGTGCTGAATGCCTTTCTAAAGAAAAAAGGGAACAAGTTTTCCCGAGGGCTTATAATAGGGTGGTTGTCACTTGGAAGAATTCCCTGTCCTTCTAGGATGCATGAACGTTGAAGCCTTGGGGCTGTTGATGGGATTAGCATTGGCGTGGTTTGTGTTGCCTCCTTTGTAAGTTCTAATGCCTTTTAAATTTATTTCTCCCCATCATTCAGTGGATCCGGATTGGTGCCAATGTCTCCAACTTCACTTTCGCTCCTAGCACGATTATATTTCACCTGGGACATGCTGGTAAGTGCCCCAGACTGCTAATTCCATTTAACCTCCTCTGACATTTAGCCTGCCCACACAAAAGACCTGTTAAGTAGACCCACAACCTATTAACTATAATGACTTAATAGCATAACATTTCCCTTTTCCTCCTGGCCTTTTAGGACAGTTAATATGATGATAAACCTGTTTGGTCCATCACTTAGAACAGCTGTCATTATATTGGGCTTCATTGTACTGCGCCACTGTTGGAAGACCATTTGCCCTCAGTTAATAACCCTGTTTATTTCCAGAGATTACTCACTTATTGTATCTTTACATTGAGCAATCTTCCTGGATGAAGAGCATTAATGCAGTTTCCAAAGGTTATCTTTCCCCACCCTATCGATCTTCACATTTGCTGGCGGCTCTGTCTGTGCAGTAATAGAAAACAGTCCTTTCCACAGTCAGACATGCTGTCCTGCATCGTTCTCTGGAGACCTGAGGACTTCAACAGCCTAAACATAACAAGATAGTAAATTCACAAATCACTTAAGAGGCTTTTGACGCTATTGGATCAGGGGTGCCTTGCATTTCACTGTGACTTTAATTTTTTTTTTTTTTTTTTGAGACAGGGTCTTACTCTGTCACCCAGGCTGGAGTGCAGTGGTGCACTCACCACTCACTGCAGCCTCGAACTCCCAGACTCAGGTCATCCTCCCACCTCAGCCTCCAGAGTAGCTGGGACTCCAGGCATGTGCCACCACATTTGGCTAATATTTGTATTTTTTGTAGAGATGGGGTCTTGCTGTGTTCAGAGCTTGTCATGAACTCCTAGGCTCAAGCAGTCTTCCTGCCTTTGGCCTCCCAGAGTGCTAGGATTACGCGTGTGAGCCACCACGCCTGGCCTGACCTTAATATTTTTAAAATTATTTGCCTCTTTCAGGAGTCACTATCTGTATGCTCATAGTAAACAGATTCCGTAGGGGTGTATAGATAAGTCCCTTGAAATTGTAGGCAAATGTTTGTATTTTTCTGGGGAAAGAGAGAGTTGTGACTTTGATCAGATTACTATGGTGCAGTGGTCCGTGACCTCAGAAGTGGTTGGGAACCCCGCTGTAGTTCATCCGTCATCTGTCTGGGCAAAACTGACAGGATGACCTTTCTCTCTGGCTCAGTTCCTGGATATGAATGATAGCCCTCTGGGGTCAGACCGAGAAGAAAACCTGAATATAAATTTGTTGAGAGCCGTGGCTTTTCCTGCCGGTGTGCTTTTTGTGCACGTTTTCTCATTTGATTCTCATCATAGCCCTGATGAGGGTGACTGGGGCAGGAATTACGATCCCTTTTGACAAGTTGGGAGAATTTGGGCTCAGAGAAGTTAAGCAACTGGTAAGGGCAGGGCCTGGACCAGACCCCAGGGCTCTCTGTTCCCAGCTCTGAGCGCTTTTCACTCAGCCTTCTTCCTGAGACCTCCTTGCTTCCTTCCTGGTCACAGTGGCAAATTATACTTACAGGTTTTTTGGGGTTTTTTTTTCCCCCATAAAAAAGGAAATTACTCAGTTATTTATATCCTGTTTTTTTAAATTTATTTTTTATTTTTTGTTTTTGAAATGGAGTCTTGCTCTGTCTCTCCCAGGCTGTAGTGCAATGGTGCGATCTTGGCTTACTGCAGCCTCTACCTCCGCCTCCCGGGTTCAGGCAATTCTCCCACCTCAGCCTCCCAAGTATCTGGGATCATAGGCATGCACCACCACACCTGGCTAATTTTGTATTTTTAGTAGAGACGGGGTTTCACCATGTTGGTCAGGCTGGTCTCGAATGCCTGACCTCAGGTGATCCTCCTGCCTTGGCCTCCCAAAGTTCTAGGATTACAGGTGTGACTCCCATGCCCGGCCTTTTTATATCCTGTGTATTTTTGTTAAGAATTTGAAAAATGAAATGAATCCTAAATGTAACATGACAGAGGAGTTTTAAACAAAAGCAGAGAAATAGGTGTAAGCAGGAAGATGACACAGGTCACTGAAGTCCAGTTGTTAACCCTGTTTTTTTGTTTTTTGTTTTTTTGTTTGTTTGTTTGTTTGTTTGAGATGAGGTATCACTCTGTCACCCAGGCTGAAGTACAGTGGTGTGATCAAGCTCACTGCATCCTCCACTTCCCAGGCTCAAGCAATCTTCCTACCTCAGCCTCCTAAGTAGCTGGGACTATAGACATGGGCCATTATGCCTGACTAATTTTTTGAATTTTAGTAGACATGAGGTCTCACTGTTTGCCCAGGATGGTCTTGAACTCCTGAGCTCAAGCAGTCCTCCTGCCTCAGCCTGCCAAAATGTTGGGATTACAGGTGTGAGCCACTGTGCCTGCCACCCTGGATTTCTTGGTGGCCACAGCTGAGAGACTAGTATATTGAGTTAGCTACTTTTTGGCATCAAAGGAATGAAAAAGGTGTAGGACTAGAGACCTTTTCATGATCCAGCAGTTGCTGCCCCTAACTTTCCTCAACCCCGGGGCAGCATTATGTTTCATTTAATTGGATGTCATGACACCTCTTCTTGCAGCTATGCTGGGGCTCATGTATGTGTACTGGACTCAGCTCAACATGTTCCAGACCTTGAAGTACCTGGCCATCTTGGGCAGTGTGACGTTTCTGGCTGGCAATCGGATGCTGGCCCAGCAGGCAGTCAAGAGGTAAGGCTGGACATGGGCCAGGGATCTAGAGTGGGGTTAGAAATACTCAGCTCTGCCAGCCTAGCTCTTTGAAGGGTAGGTAGCAAAATGATTTGTGTTCTTAGGGGCAAGTCTGGCACCTTAGCCTAGCCCAATACAGAAGCCATAAGCACTTTGAAGTCAAAATAGGGGCCTTAGTGGTCAGCTTTGAATATATTACAACCATAGTAATTTATGCCCCAATACAATAGAATGAGGGAGGAAAATTATTGCTTTATGAAGATGAAAGTGCATTCATAGATGTGGCAGAAGATTAATTTGTTAGCTGTGTAAAAATTCTCTGCTGCCACAGAGAATCCTGCCTTGCTCTTCCCACCCTCAACATGTCCCAGAGAGTTGCTCCTCTGTAGCCCTCACAGCTCCAGGAGCTTGTCCCGGAAGCATGAGGTCTGTGTTATTTCCCACAGAAGCTGAGGCAGGTTTTGCAGAGGCTCCCAGCAAGGAGTATCTCCTCAGTAGCCTACGCCTCCCCAGGACCCAGACAACCTTAGAGTCACACGGGTGGTCAGACAGACCTTGACATGGGCAGCTTGTTGGCAGCTTGACTTGCTACACAGAATTGGAGGCAAATTTAAATGTCACAAAGGTGTTTCTCATTGATTTGACTTTATTAGAACCTGAGTGATTTCAGCCAGGCAAAGGCCAATAAGAAAAGAACAGAATTGCTTTCACCTCTGGAAATCGTTTTCAGATGTGCCACTTTCTTGTATCCAGGACGTTTGTTGGAAGAATGTAACTCAATAGTGTACCCTCAACGTGGCTGCCAGTTAGGGTGCTGGGATCAGAGGCTTTTTCAGGGAGCCCATCAGTGGGTGGGAGAAGATGTCTCATCTCCACCCGAGTCTCCATTGTGAACTTTCTGAGCATTTCACCATGGAGACTCGGCACAGACGTGTTCCTTGGCTTTCCTGTAGGAATCCAGGGCCCACCAGAGCTTCCCTTAGCACCAGCAGTGGCAGCTGGTTCATTTTTTCCACCTTCCAGTAGCCTTTTCCTGGTGGCTCTGCATTGTACCTGAGAAAGAGCCAGGACTCAGTTGTTTTTGCAAAGGAGAACGCTGTTCCCTTGTAGCACCTGCCTGGGCCCCCAGAGAGCCAAAAGACTGTGCTCTGCTAAGTTCTTTCTTTTCTGGAAGTCGCCCACTCAAGAAGAATGAAATCTGCCCGGCATGGTGGCTTATGCCTGCAATCCCAGCACTTTGGGAGGCTAAGGCCAGAGGATCGCTTGACCTCAGGAGTTTGAGACCAGCCTGGGCAACATAGTGAGACCTCGTCTCTAAAAAAAATTATGAAAATAAAAAATAAGAACAAAATCAAGGTGAGAATTGAGTAGAAACCATTTGGTTTACATCCTGCTTAGCAGGAGTTCCTAATCTGGAATCCTAAAGTTGTATGCATTTTCTGGGGAGAGAGACTATGGTTTTTATCAGAATCCCAGAAGGATCAGTAACTCCTCCCTCTCCCCTACTCATGTATTCCATTCAGAAGCTTAAAGCCCACCTTTCCTTGTGAGTCCTAGAATGAACTCTACCCTGGAAAGATCGGTGACCTTAATGGAAGCTCTGGTTGGGTGTTTGTCATTTCTTTCCTCAGCTGATTTCTCCCCTCGCTGTCCTTTCTTGATTCTCAAACCCTCTTTCCTTTGGCAGGATCGCTGCAGAGCAGAGCAGTAGATTGGCAAAATATAGGACACTACGGTAAAGATGAAGGGTGGACTCATCCCAGAAGCAGGGTCCCTTCCCCGTCTTGCCCGCCTCATGCATGTCAGTTCTCTCTCTAGTTTTCAGCCCACTTGCTCCTCCCACCCCTCCCTATGCCACAGCTGAACTCTGAGGCTGCTTTTCAAGTTGCTAGATGAGGTTGTGACTGGACCAGGGCAAAAGCTTCCTGAATTAGCCCAGCTGATGGGATAACTCTGCAGTGAGCAGCTTTGATCTGGCTTTGACTATATAAGACTTCGTTCTCCCTCATATCCCATGGGGTACTTATTTATTTATAGACAAGCCTCTCTCTCTGTTTCCAGGACAGCTGAGATGAGGATAAGACAAATCCAAAATTCATTAAATGATGGTCCCGTGGCAAATCCTGGCACACCTTGTCACTGTTTCTAGACTTTTCTATAACACCAATGTCTAGTTGGGCTAAAGAGTGTGGTTTGGGGAGACTGTAAATTATGAAGGACTGCTGGCCACAGATCAAAGCTAGCATCAGAATCCAGGTTCCTAGCACTCAGGGTATGTTAAAAGGGCTGCTCCCCATGTGACTAAAATGTGAAGTGAAATCCCACTCATTCTCCTTCTGCATCTCAGTCCGAGGATGGGAGGGAAGTGGAGGGAAGGAAAGCGAGTGTCTGATGCTTCATTGATCTGCTCCTCTAGACCAGGGACTGGCAAAAGTTTTCTGTAAAGAGCCAGATAGTATTTTAGGCTTAACTGGCCATATGGTCTCTTGGCACCAACTACTCAGCTCTGTCACTGTCATGTGAAAGCAGCCATAGACTGTATAAACAAATGGGCGTGGCTGTGTTCCAACAAAACTTTATTCATCAAAACAGGTGGTGGGCTGGATTTGGCCTGAGTGGCACAGTTTGCTGACCCCTGCCCTAGACCAACAAAGGGAGGGAGGTATTTGAATTTTCAAGTCATGTTCTCTTTTATCCTTTGCCTTGGAAATGGCTTTCTCTGCCAAAGTCACAAAACCATCTAATTTCTAATCCTCTGAAAATAGGAGAGATCAACAAAAGCATAGGATTTGGAGCCTTTCCACGGATGTGTGAGCATAAGCTGGGTCACCTATCCTCAACACAGAAGGGAACTGCATTTGTTTTGTTTGTTTTTGTTTGTTTTTTCCAGGTTTTAATGGAGTTATAATTTATCTGCAGAAAAATGTACCCTTTTTAGTGTACAATTCTGTGAATCCTGAAAAACCTATGTAGTCATGTAACCACCACCTCAATCAAGATATAGATATAGCCACACTCCAAAGAGTTGCCCAGTGCCCCTTTTAGATTCACAACCTTCTCCTACCCCCATTCTGTGGCTATGCCCATTTGATTTTATCCTAAATTACGGTCACTCTGTCTGAGATTTGCTTTCAGAAATTGTCCTTTCTGCTAAATGTTGAGTTATTTAATTCTTTAACTCAATTTTCTTTTCTTGATTAAAAAGAACTTTTTTTATAGAGATGGTGTCTCATTGTGTTGCCCAAGCTGGTCTCAAGCTCCTGGGCTCAAGCAGTCCTCCTGCTTTGGCCCTTAAAAGTGCTGGGATTATAGGCGTGAGCCACCTTACTCGGCCTCTTGATTTTTAAAGTCAGTTCCTACCCTGCTATCCCCAAATCATTGCTTGAGGAAGAGGCAAGTCACTCGATCATTTGGACATTTGGTACTTCCTAGTATTTGAAAGGAAGCCCCCGGTAGCAAAGTGTTCTCGATCTGAGGGCAGACATTGATTTGAGCAGGCATAATGTGGGACATAAGTTCTAGCCACAGTCGGTGGTTGTGGGCCACGACCCTGCAGCTGTTCTTACTTCATACTCGGGCTATCCTTTCTGCATGAACGTTTCTGCATGCACATATTTTAGTGTACCTAGGAACCTCTGAATGTTGGCAAGGAATTAGGGGTGCACACCCCAGCCCTCAAGATTAATTCCATGCCCGTGCATGTCTTTTGGAACTGCTTTATTAATGGGTTTGGAGCCTGCCATTCTGCAAGACTGGGTCATTATCACCTTAGTCCTCACCCCTGGGAAGAGCTGCCACTGAAGGATGGATGCTGTGTGTGTCGGCAACCGTGCCTCTGCTTGCTGGAGCCTGCCAGGATCAGTTACTCACTGCAACCATCTCCTCAGCTGCACAGTCTGTCTAGATTGTCATTTTCATTCATTGTGTTTCCCCATCCCTCCTTAGAGTCTAGGGAAAGGCAGCAGAAGGGAAAAAGAGAATACAGGAGATAGGGTTTTATCGCCTTTAACACTTTCTGTGAGCTGAGTCCCGTTTTTGAGAATCTTTCTGTGTTAGGTTAGATGCTGAGTGTGACTTGGCAAGAACACGGCCACACGGCAGGAATGTGCAGGTTTCTGTAATGAATGGTCGGGATGTCATCTAAGCTACAGAAGGGCCACGTGTTGGTTGCCAGAGCTGGAGTCTGGGAGATTGATGAGCATTCTTTAAACTTTCCTCTCTGTTCATCTAATTGAAATTTACACTATGTTTTTGGCGTTGCACTGTGAGAGGTGTGCCTGGAATTACCTCATCTCCTTATGTTGTCACATACCACTTTCTTAGTTATTATTGAGTTTGTTTTGTTGTTTGTATTTAAGTTGTCATCAGCTTAATTATGAACTAGCTGTCTCATGTTCTTTTGTAAAATGAGATGGGGCATACATAAGTAGACTTGGTAGATAAATGATGATTCCCTTATAAATGGGATCTTAGAGCAGGAGAGTGCCTTGGTGTCTCTGTTGTCACCAGTTAGGAACTGTAACTGTGAACTGAAACCCTCAGTAATTCTGTGTTTGTCTCCATTTTCTTTCAGAACAGCACATTAGTTCCAGAAGAAGGATGGAAATTCTGAAAACTGAATGTCAAGAAAAGGAGTCAAGAACAATTCACAGTATGAAAAGAAAAATGCAAAAAAAACACAACTTTATTTAAAAAAGAAAAAGTCCAGATTGTAGTTATACTTTTGCTTGTTGTGTTTCAGTTTCCCGAACACAGAGCAGATACCTGGTGAGCTCAGATAGTCTCTTTCTCTGGCACTGTGCAAGATGCTGTGAATATTCCTAAGTTACCCATATGTTGCATTTGAAAAGTTGAAATGTGTAATTGTTTTGGAATAAAGAGGATAATAATAGGAACAAAGGCCTGATTGAGAGCTTATTCTCGTACTTTTGGGTGGTGGGGTCCTTGGGTATATGACATGAGGACTTAGTTGGAAATGCTGTTGATGCTAGCATATTTCTCTAGGCCTTTATACATTGGTTCTTCTTGCCCCTTGCTCCTAACAGAACTGAGAACTGCCTGGAAAGGCCAGCTTTCTTTCTTCTTCTCCAGCAGTGAGCACCAGCTGTCTGCATAGGAGTCCTGTTGGTATCCGAACGCGCCATTTGGACTTCTAGGGGTCCAAGGGGATGGGTTTTTATCCCCTTTAACATTTTCTGTGAGCTGAGTCCCATTTTTGAGAATCTTTCTGTGTTAGGTTAGATACTGAGTGTGACTTGGCAAGAACACAGCTACACAACAGGAATGTGCAGGTGGACCGCAGCTAGGATCTCTGCGCAGTTAGGACCTCTGCGCAGCTAGGACCTCTGCTCAAGGCTCTTGTCTTGGGGCCGGGCGCAGTGGCTCACGCCTGTAATCCCAGCACTTTAAGGAGGCCGAGGCAGGCAGATCACTTGTGGTCAGGAGTTTTGAGACCAGCCTGGCCAACATGGTGAAACCCTGTCTCTACTAAAAATACCAAAATTAGCTGAGCATTGTGGTGCACGCCTGTAATCCCAGCTACTTGGGAGGCTGAGGCAGGAGAATAGCTTGAACCTGGGAGGCGGAGGTTGCAGTCAGCTGAGATCGTGCCATTGCACTCCAGCCTGACTCCATCTCAAAAAAAAAGAAAAAAAAAAAGACTGTTGCATGGGGATTTGTTGCAACATCAATTTCCAAGGGACACAAATTCAAACCATCGCACTGACCACTTGAGTGACTTTAGGCTAGAAGGCCACACCCATCTCAAGAATGCCCCCTTTGAAGTTGTGCCCTAGGGCCACCATTACAAGAGGTTATACAATAGCACAGAGAGAATTAATACTGCATAGCATGGTTAACTGCATAGACTTCGGAGCCAGGCAAACCTTGTGTTGCCACTTACTAGGGTGAGGGACCTTGGGCAAGTAGATTAACCTCCGTAAATCTCCTTTTGTGTTTCTGTAAAAGAGCGATAACTACATACCTCATAGGATTGAAGGAGTTGAAATCTGATGCGGCTTACCACTTGGCATCTTTCCTGATTGACCTGCAGTTATGTGCCTTGGCCCATTGCCTCTAGTTCTAGAATGGCAAAAACCGCAATTACTCTTGCACGAACCTAATACTAATTGAAACATGATATGTTTAGTTAACTTTTGCAATATGGTAATCCTCGTAGTATTTATTGAATTGGGGGGCTGGAAGTTGTTTTATTTGAATCAGATTGCTTCCCAACCTAGCTGGACCTTACTACAGTGAAGAAATTGGGATTTTGACTGGGAAAAAGGGAAAGAAGATTCTCAAACTCTATGCTGGTTCTGAATGGGATCCTACAGGTGAGAGGATGATGTGGGCAGTTATAGGGATGCCTCTAAGATGGGAAGGAGGTTTCTTCCCAGAGATTGCAAACTTGTGATCTGTAGTGTTTTTTTTTAATTGAGTAAGTTACCAACATTTGAAGACAGATTTTATATACAAATCTTGGTTTTGGATTCTGGAGTCTCCTGAAAGAGAAAATTAGCTGTCCCTGGCGGGCCTGATTCCTGAGCAGTGGCAGTCAGCTGACACTGAACAGCAGCTCCTCCCTTTGGATGGAGCCTGCAAGCTCTAGCTTGTCAGCCCCGCCCCCCACAGGTGTCCATATACAGGACACTTGTGCCAGTCCACCTGGCAACTGCGCTTCTCTGATGTCTGCCTGGCTCCCATAGGCATATGCCTTTGGGACCCTCTGCTTTTAGTTTCTTATCCCACTCTGAGGGGAAGGGGTGATAGTGGCTTCCTGTTGCTCTTGGGTGGCTCCTAGTGTTCCTACTTAGGTGTGCTGGGACCTCAGCCGCTCAGACTGGTGAGGAAAGAGAGCGCCAGCAGCATGTGGGATGAGAGCAGGGGCACTTCCCACCTATCACCAGACCTGTGCAGGCCTGCGAGATAGACTGGATGCCAGGCTGGTGGGCAGTGGTGTGGAGGAGGGGTGGGTGGAGCAGGGCTGGGTGGACAGTGGTGTGGAGCAGGGCTGGGTGGACAGTGGTGTGGAGCAGGAGTGGGTAGAGCA
>NC_045453.1:10110459-10132542 GCF_002776525.5 Piliocolobus tephrosceles
GAGCAGGGCTGGGTGGACAGTGGTGTGGAGCAGGAGTGGGTAGAGCAGGGCTGGGTGGACGGTGTGGTGCAGGGGTGGGTGGAGCAGAGCTGGGTGGACAGTGGTGTGGAGCAGGGGTGGGTGAGCGGAGGGCGGGGGTTGGTGTGGAGCAGGGATGGGTAGTAGGGCCTCAGGGTGGAAGTATAAAGGGTGTCGGGTGTCCTGGTCACTGGGAACAAAGGACAGCCACTGGCTGGAGGGAAGGAAGTCAGAAAACAGCTTTTTGGAGAAAGGGCTGGCACAGCTAAGGGGTTCCCGGGCTGGTTTGGGGCTGGCCTGCAGACTCAAGATAGGAGCTGGAGAACAGAGCCCAGTAAACACTGCCATGTGCCAGGCTGTGTTCTGTGTCCAGAGCTACCACAGCGAGCAAGACAGATCCAGTCCCTGCCCTTGGTCCAGGTACAGCCGACGGGCAGGCCGGCTGAGGGAGAAAGGGAACAGTGATCACACATGTGAGAAGGGCCTCAGAGGAAGCAGTTCTTACCTAGATGTCTTGGGAGGGCTCAGCCGAGACCTGAAGAATGAGAAGGCGCCTATACAAGCTGGGGAAGAGCACTCCGGCCAGAGAATCAGCCAGTGCAAAGGTTCTGGGGCAAGAGCACGGCACATTCCGACTGGAAGCAGGCCAAGCAGCCAGGGTGTCACTGGCAGGAACAGCATCCTCGCTGGGGTAGAAGCCAGAACAAACTTGGCTTTTAGGGGCTATGGGTAAAGGGATTGATTTTTCTCCTAGGACCTTTTTTTTTAAAAAAAAAAAAAGAAAAGAAAAAAAAAAAAAAGAGCGAGATGGGATCCCCCTATGTTGCCCAGGCTGACCTTGAACTCAAAGGCTCCTCTTGCCTGGGCCTCCTGAGTAGCTGGGACTACAAGCATGCGCCACCATGCCTGGCCAGGCTGAGTTTTATATTGGGGTATAGCAGAGACAGATGCTGTCTGTCTGATCCTACCCACTGGGCGAAGCCCTTTTTTTTTTTTTTTGAGACAGGGTCTTGCTCTTGTCACTCAGGCCAGAATGCAGTGGTGCAATCACGACTCACTGCAACCTCAACCTCCCAGGCTCAGGTGCTTTCCCCACCTCAGCCTCCGGAGTAGCTGGGACTACAGGTACACGCCACCACACTGGGCTAATTTTTGTATTTTTAGTAGAGATGGGATTTTGCAATGTTGCCCAGGCTGGTCTCATACTCCTGAGCTCAATCAATCTGCCCTACCTCCCAAGGTGCTAGGATTACAGGCAGGAGCCACCACACCTGGCCTCCAAACCTCTTAAAGGGACTCGGCTCTCAGTGCTGGAGCAGTGCTGTAGGGGAAGAACCTGGCTGCTATAGCCAAGACGGTCTGGGAGTCCAGAGCTGACAGCAGGCCTCTCTCCTATAATTCATGAAATCCGCTGGATTCATCACTCAAGTGATTCACTGCAGTAGCGCCTGGGCCTGGCCTTCTCTGAGGAGTACAAGACACATCAGCTTTAGAGTCAGAGCTGCTTTGAGTTCCCGCATTAGCTGTGTGTCCTTTTGTACCTTCCTTTACCTCTCTGGGCCTTGGTTTCCCATCAGTAAAAATGGGGATCATACCTCTGAGGGCTTTATAGGGATTAGAGGAGGCCATAGCCACAACACATACCACAGTGCCTGACACTTAGCATTGAGTCAGTGTTCGCTCTCAATAGCGCAGATATTGTCATTATTATTTCCTAGGTGGTGGTAGCAGGAGCCCAGTCAACAGTTTGTAGCAGATCTACATTCACCTGTTAGTTCAAGTCACTTGACTCCCCAACTCCCTCATTTCCTCCCCAGCATTGCCTGAGGGACCTGGGGTCTTAAAACAGCCTTTTCCAGAGAGTGCTGCCTTCCCTCCCCGCCCCATCAGTCCCGTCCTGCTGACGTGGAGCGACTCTCGTTGAATCTGACCTCTAGTTGAATCCAGCTGGGCCAGTGTGCCCTGCTCAGCCTTCCTCAGGGGCCTGTTGTAGAGAGCAAATGAAGTAAAGGATGGGAAGCCTCTTTGTGAACTGTAAGTTAATACAAACAGAAGAGATTATCATTAAAAGCGACAAGTCCCCCATTGATTAGAGCATTTCTTTAGGGAGAAAAATAGCACTCCGTCTTAAGTAGGACCCTCCCGGGAGTGGGAAGCTCCCAGCTCCTCTGCAGGGCAAGTGGAGTCTTTCGGACGCCATTGGTGCGGCGGTTAATGGTATGGAGCCCTGGAGTTGTTGCCATGGCAGTTTTTCCCCTATAATTGCATTCACCTCAAAAACCACAAGTAGCAGCAGGTCCCAGCAGTCATTATTTTATTTGAAAAACTAATTGGAAGTTGAGAGAGCCCTCAGCTTTTGTTTTGTCGGGACTGGCCAAGGAAAGAGATGAGCAGGTGGGTCCGGGAGGAAGGAGGGGGCAGGCCAGGCGCGCCTCCCATTCACAGCCCCCTCCTTTGTGCCCGCCTCTCTTGGTTGAAGTGGGCCGCCTGCTGTCAAAGGCCAGCCTTTTCCTCCGAGGGGCTTTTGTCTCCCATTGTTCTGATTGTCTCCTCAGTGGAGCCGCCTCAGTGGCCCCCTGCAGACAGTTTCCCAGGCTTCACAGTTTTTTTTTTCTCGGGCGCCCAGGGAGAGCAGGTGGTCTTTACCCTGGGAGGAACCGAGTTGGTTGCATCGTTCTGGTGCTGGGAGACTGGAGACCTGGCTGCCAGGCCCTTGGAGCTTGGGTCATTCCTTCCCTGGCAACACTGTCTTAGGCTGCACAACAGAGGGGTGGCATTGTTCACCCCATCAATGTTAAGAGGCTGTGATTCTTTTTGCACTTTTTTTTTTTTTTTTTTTTGAGACTTGCTCAGTTACCCAGGCTGGAGTACAGTGGCGTCATCTCGGCTCACTGCAACCTCCGCCTCCTAGGTTCACGTGATTCTCCTGCCTCAGCCTCCCTAGTAGCTGGGATTACAGGTACATGCCACCACGCCCGGCTAATGTTTGTAGTTTTAGTAGAGGTGGGGTTTCACCATGTTACCTAGGCTGGTCTGGAACTCCTGACCTCAAATGATCCACCCGCCTTGGCCTCCCAAAGTGCTGGGATTACAGACTTGAGCCACCGCGCCTGGCCCCTCTTTTTGCACGTTTTAAATCAAAACAGACATCCCATCATCCAGACTTTTCACAGTTGTCAGGGGTTTTTTTTAGGTTTAATTTACTCACAGCAAAATGCACAGATCCTAAGTGAACAACTGAATGAATTTTTATATGTAACAACACTGGTATAACCACCACTCAAAATATAGAACATTTCAGTCACCCCAGAAAGTTCATAGATTCTGATCAGAGGCACGCAGAGGGTAGGTGATGTGTGGGGATATTTGGTCCCGATAAAATGGCTCATGAATAGCAAAAGTTGGGTAATCACTGATGCAGGGGCCTCGGGTCAGTGGCTCCAGTTCTCTGCTTCCCTTTATAGCAAAATTTCTCAAAAAAATCATCTCTACCAGTGCTGTCCGATAGAAATACAAGGCAGGCTACAAAGGTGATTTTACATTTTCTGGAAACCAAGATAAAAAAAGTTAAAAAGGAACAGGTGAAATTAATTTTAATATCTTTCATTTAACCCAGTATATCTAAAATATCATTTTAATATGTGATCAGTATAAAAATATTGAGGTATTTTGTATTTTTTCATATTAAATCTGAGTGATTCCTTACTTGCACCTTTAACCTGTGGGGTGCTTTGTTTTATGTTTTTTTTTTTTTTAGAGACAGAGTCTCACTCTGTTGCCCAGGCTGGAGTGCAGTGGTACAGTCATAGTTCACTGCAGCCTCAAACTCCTGGGCTCAACAATTCTCCCACCTCAGCCTCCCAAGTGGCTGGGACTGCAGGCGTGTGTCACCATGCCTGGCTAATTTGTTTTGAATTTGTATTTGTAGAGGCAGAGTCTGGCTATGTTGCCCAGGCTAGTCTTGAACTCCTATCCTCAAGTGATCCTCCCCCCTGGGCCTCCCAAAAATGCTGAGATTGCAGGCATGAGCCACCATGCCCCAGTGTTTATTTTATACTTAAAGTACATCTCAGATTGTACCAGCTACATTTCAAGTGTTCATTAGCCACGTGTGTCTAGGGGCCACCCTATTGCACAGCCAAGTCTATACTCACCAGCTCTGGTTCCTCGTCTCCCATTTCTCCCACTCAAACCAGACTTTGGCCTTCACTACTTCACCCGATTTCTCTTTGCCAGGGTCATCAGTGGCTTCCACGGTCACTTCTGTGGTCAGTTCTCAACCGACTTGTCCCATCAGCAGCATTTAGCAGAGCGGATCACCCCTTTCTTCTAGAAACACCCTTCATTTGACTTCTGGGATTCTTCTGTGAAGTGGTTTTCCTGTTACTTCACTGTCTGCTACTTCTCGGCCTCCTTTGCTGGTTCCTCATCTTTCCTCAAAACTTTTTTTTTTTTTTTTTTTTTTTTTTTTGAGACACTCTTTCTCTGTCTCCCAGACTGGAGTGCAGTGTGGTACGATCACGGATCACTGCAACCTCTGCCTCCCAGGTTCAAACGATTCTCCTGCCTCAGCCTCCTGAGTAGCTGGGATTACAAGCGTGCGCCACCATGCCCAGCTAATTTTTGTATTTTTAGTAGAGATACTACTATCTCTTTTAGGGTTTCACCATGTTGGCCAGCCTGGTCTTGAACTCCTGGCCTCAAGTGATCGACCTGCTTTGGCCTCCCAAAGTGCTGGGATTCCAGGTGTGAGCCACTGCGCCTGGCCCTCTTCTAAACTTTAAATGTAGGGTTTCTGGGGGATCAATCCCTGGACTTGACTCTTCCCACATTCTTCCTTAGTAATCTAACTAGTCTTTTGACTTTAAAGACCGACTGTCTAAATGGTGACAACTACCAAACCAAACCAGCTGTCCAGACCTCTCCCCTGAACTAGGACCTGTACAGCCATGTGCCTACTCAGCTTCCTCACTTGCATCTTTCATAGGCACCTCATACTCAACGTTCAAACCTAAACTCTTAATATTCCCCAGCCCCCAAAGCTGCTAAGTAGCAACTCCATCCTCACACCCTCCATCCTCAGGCCAAAAATGCGGGAGTCATTCTTGACTTCTCTCCAATCCCTATACCCTGTGTATCAGCAAATGGCTTCTGCCCTAAGAATGTATCTAGAGTTTGACCATTTCTTAGAGTGATTTTCAACATAGGTCACAGCATGTCATTCTTCTGCTTAAACTCCACCATGGCTTTCATCTCACCAAGTGTGGGATCCAAATCCTTACTGTGACCTTGTTAACGAACATTTACGGGAGGCTGCTGTTTCGACCTGAGCTCGTGCACTAGGCAGGCCCCAACAAACCAGACCCAACCAGAATAGAGTCACTCATGACCTGCTAAGTGCCATGTCATCAAACAGAACGTTAAATGGTCCAGTTTTCCAAAATATGAGATTCACAGCAGCCAATCAGAAGGGGTCCAGTTGGGCCAGGCACAGTGGCTCATGCCTGTAATCCCAGCACTTTGGGAGGCTGAGGCGGGTGGATCGCCTGAGGTCAGGAGTTCGAGACCAGGCTGGCCAATGTGGTGAAACCCTGTCTCTACTAAAAATACAAAAATTAGCCAGGCTTGGTGGCAGGCGTCTGTAATCCCAGCTACTCGAGAGGCTGAGGTAGGAGAATCGCTTGAACCCAGGACAGGGAGGTTGCAGTGAACTTAGATCACGCCACCACACTCCAGCCTGGGCGACAGAGCCAGACTCCATCTCAAAAGAAAAAAAAGGAAGAAGGGGCCCAGCCTACCTTAGCTTGCGTAATCAGGAAGTCCCCTCTGCTTTAACCCCAGAAGGAAGGTAACTTGGAAATGACCAGTCTGCTTTTCATGTCCTGTTCTTCAGGACATGCTTCCTGCTTCTTCAGCCCCTTTTTGCCTGTAAGGCTCACTCCCACTCAGCTTGTCAGAGCCCCCTGCAGGATGCTGCCCAGTTCATGAACTGCTAACAAAAGCCAATTCAATCTTTAAAACTCTATTTGGGTCGGGGGTGGTGGCTCACACCTGTAATCCCAGCTACTTGGGAAGCTGAGGCAGGAGAATCATTTGAACCCTGGTGGTGGAGGTTGCAGTGAGCTGAGATCGTGCCAGAGCACTCCAGCCCGGGCGACAGAGTGAGACTCCGTCTCAAAACAAAACAAAACAAAACAAAAAAACAGAAAAAAAAAAACCCAAAAGACTCAATTTGTTACTTTTTTTGTTTTGTTTTTTAACACTTCCAAGCGTCCCCATGAGCTGGCCTCCTGCTCCTCCAGGACTTTTTTCTCTCCACTGACATCCTTGCTCTGGCCCAGGTAGCCACATTGACCCCCTTGCTAGTCCTCCTTCCACACTCCTGCCTCTAAGCCTTTGTTGAGTTTTCACTCTGCCTGGAATATTCTTTACTCTGATATTTACAAAGCCAATTCCCTCTCTTCCTCAGGTCTTTACTCAAATGTCACATCAGTGAGGTCTTCACATATACACAGTGTAGATCAAATTATACTCCCAGCACTCCCTGGCCCTTTAAAGCTTTATCCTTTGCACTTGCCAACATCTGACATATTCTATATTGACTTGTGTTTATTATTCTCTTCGCCACCACACACACTTTGGAATATAAGCTCTATAAGGTCAGGGACCTTGTTCATGACTATCTCTCCAGTGCCCAGAACAGTACCTGGCACAGAGTGGGTGTTCTATAAATGTTTGCTGAATGAAGGCCAGAGGTGGTGGCTCACGCCTGTAATCCCAACACTTTGGGAGGCCGAGGCGGGCAGATCATCTGAGGTTGGGAGTTTGAGACCAGCCTGACCAACATGCAGAAACCCTGTCTCTACTGAAAATACAAAATTAGCTGGGCGTGGTGGCACATGCCTGTAATCCCAGCTACTCGGGAGGCTGAGGCAGGAGAATCGCCTGAACCCAGGAGACAGATACTGCAGTGAGCCAAGATCATGCCATTGTACTCCAGCCGGGGCAACGAGAGTGAAACTCCGTCTCAAAAAAAAAAAAAAAAAAAAGTTAGTTGAATGAATAAATGGTATTGCTTATAGAAGAGCAAGTCACATGTGGGTGAAGGATGACTTTGATCGAAGTTAGTTGAATAGGGTTAAGAGCTGGTTCTGGGTTGGACTTGCCTGGATTTGAATCCCAGCTTTCTCATTTGCCAGGTGTGACTGTGGGCAATTTGGTTACACTTTCTGTGCCTCAGTTCTTTGTCTGTGAAAGGAGGAGGATGCCAATACCCTCCATCAGCCTGTGTAAGCAGCATATGAGGTTCTATGCATGAAGCTGCCTGGTTTACACTCTGTGTGCTTGGTAAATGTTAGCTTTAAACAAAATTATACCTTGTAATACCACTTTGGGAAATGTAACTATATAAAACACAGAAAAAATTAGGCTGAAGAGAAAAGAACATTTAAATGCACACCGGTATGGGGGAATTTTATTGTATTTACAAAGGAAAAAGTGGGTCAGAAATGAAAGAGGATTAACTGGATCCAGTTGCGTTTTGGCTACAGGTAGCCCAGGTCACAGGAGGAATCTTTATCCCTGGGAGTTCCTGCCACAGAAAGAAAGATCAAGCTTAATACGGGGAATTGAAGTAAGGGTGGCTAGAGTGGGATGCATGGAACCAGGGTTATGTGTGCTCCTGTTGCAGGAGCTGGCCTTTTGGATTCCAAAAGAGGCTGTGTGGGGTGGAGGGAAGGATGTGCAAGCGTGCCAGCAAGGTGAGTCCCAGGCTTAGCCGCTGCTCTCTGCTCTGCCAGCCAACTCCCACCAAGACCCTGGGCCAGTCACTTCCCCTTGAAGAAGCTGCCTCTAATCCCCAGACAGGCTCAGCGTTCTCCCAGCCTCACCGTCACCACCTCCCAGCATCTCTTCCCACTCATCACAATGAAGTAATTGACCGTACAAGAACGTATCTAGTTCCTTGCTGCCTCGGTGCGTTATGAATTCCATGAGAGCAGGAGTTGCTGCCATCCTGTACCCTGCTATGCCTCCGGTCCAGAGCGTGGCATGTCACAGTCACTGGATGGTCTTTACAGGGGTGGGAGGATGGCTAAACCCGAGCCTCAGTTTCCTTACAGGGCCGTTACATGGACACAGTGTATGATGGGTGTAAAAGTGAGCCATCTGTCACACGGCTCTCCTCTGCACTCTAAAGCAGGAGCTTATTCCTCCTCACCAGTGATATCCTGGTATTTGCAGCAGTCCAGCTGGAGGGGGAACAATGGCTGAAGCAGCCTTCTGGACCCTTCCTGCCAGCTCTGCAGGCTCTATGACTTCAATCTCTGTGAAGCCTCTGGCTTTTCACTGGCAAGAACAAAGCCTGCATTCTTAGGATTAGCCCTCCGTGGAGTCATCCACCCTACCGGGGCCTGATGAGAGCCATAGCAGGTGAACAATTACCTAATCCCAGCCTGCAAGGTACAGAGGAGGCATTCTTCTTAGAGATATTATTTTTGAACTCTAGTCTTGCAGACCCTAGAGATGGTAAGAGCTAACCCCTCGTTTCACAGAGTTGAAACTAAGAAGCGTGTTGCTGTGCCGCTAGTTGCGGAAACAGGCCTGGGGTCCAGGCGTTCTTCCCTCCTCCCAGCCTGGTTGTCGCCCCTCCTGTCATCTGCCGTAGGCCTGGTGCTGCTTGTAGATGGTGAAATCTCTGGGCTGGTGGTGTCTGATCGGGTTGGGAAGAAGGGGAGAGAGGCCACGGAGAGCTCTGCTGGCAACTGGATTTGCTTAATAGGTTGGACCAGAAGTGCCCAGCAGAGCCACACTGGGACCTGCTTGTGCTCGCAGTTAAATCAGGCTCTAGGCCGGGTACGGTGGCTCACGCCTGTCATCCCAGCACTTTGGGAGGCCAAGGCAGGTGGATCACCTGAGGTCAGGAGTTCCAGACCAGCCTGGCCAGCATGGTGAAGCCCCATCTCTACTAAAAGTACAAAAAGTTAGCCAGGTGTGGTGGCGGGTGCCTGTAATCCCAGCACTTCGGGAGGCCGAGGAGGGAGGATCACCTGAGGTCAGGAGTTCAAGACCAGCCTGGCCAACATAGTGAAACCCTGTCTCACTAAAAGTACAAAAATCAGTCGGGCAAGGTGCCGGGCACCTGTAATCCCAGCTACTCGGGAGGCTGAGAATCACTTGAACCCTGGAGGCGGAGGTTGTAGTGAGTTGAGATCACGCCACTGCACTCTAGTCTGGGTGATGAGCGTGAAACTCCATCTCAACAACAACAACAAGAACAAATCAGGTTCTAAACCCCAGCAGAGTTTCTCCAAACAGCCACGACATTTTTGGGAAACTTTGCCCGTGAAGTGGGGCTTTGTGCAAAGAACAGGTCTTGGACCTGCTAGTCCCTGACTTGGGGCCAGCTGCCGCCCCCTCTTTGCCTCACTTTTGCTCCTCTGTAAAATGAGGAAACTCATTTCCGATCTCCCGACTCCCAGGAGAAACGTGAGGGCCAGTGAGCTGGGGAACGACAGTCATCACGTCTCTCGTCTGCTGATCGTGTGTGCACACTCATCTACCACAGTGTGTGGGAGGGCTGGTCTGTCTTTGGCTTTATAGATTTTTGAACTTGGCAAGGGATCCAGAGCATGCCTGTCAGTTCACCTGCAGCCAAATCCTTGGGGACACCTGTTAAAATTCAGATTTCTGGGTCGTATCCCGGAACCATTCAGTGAGTAACATTTTTGGGCATGGACACTGAGCCTGGCCTCTGGCTCCGCACTGGGATACAGCCGTGGATAAGATGCGGTCTCCATCAGACACTTCCCACCCGTCATGTCTAAAGAACTCTCCTAGTATTGATTGATTGATTGAGATGGGATCTCACTATATTGGGCAAGCTGGTCTCAAACTCCTGGCCTCAAGTGGTCCTTCCCCATTAGCCTCCCAAAGTGCTGGGATTACAGGCATGAGCCACGGTACCCAGGCACTTTCCTAGTTCTTTTTTTTTTTTAGACAGAGTCTTGCTCTGTTGCCCAGGCTGGAGTGCAACGGCACCATCTCAGCTCACTGCAACCTCCGCCTCCCAGCTTCAAGCGATTCTCCTGCCTCAGCCTCCTGAGTGGCTGGGATTACAGGCGCGAGCCACTACACCTGGCTAATTTTTGTATTTTTAGTAGACAGGGTTTCGCCATGTTGGCCAGGTTGGTCTCGAACTCCTGACCTCAGATGATCCACCCACCTCAGCCTCCCAAAGTGTTGGGATTACAGGCATGAGCCACCATGCCCAGCCATTCTCCTAGTTCTTAACGTCTGTCAGGAGGGTCCTTGTTCTCGGTTTGTTTGGCAGAGCCCTATACCTTCAGAGAGGAGTGGATTTCTTCCTTTTCCCAGCAAACCATGGGGCAGGAAGCCCTGAAGTCCCTAAAAGCACACATGCACACACACCCATACCTGTGCTTCTGCAGCAGGGCCACCAGGATGCTCTCCAATTCCATTTGCTTTTGTTCTGCCCACACGCTGTCCACCTGACGGCCAGTCCGTGCCCTTGCTCCTCGCTCTTGGTTTCTCTCTCTATGTGGTTAGAAAAAGAGAACTAGTTGCTATTTGGGTAGGATGTGGAGAGGCAGGGGTATATCCCTACGCCTATTTCAATATCTGGTGTGGACTCTTCTACCCAACTGAATTAGATTCAGCCACACTTAGGGAGGCAGTATATATAGTAGTGAAGAATACAGTAGTACAAATGTATACAGTTGCAAAACGTCTCCCCACAGATTATTAATTATAGAGGGAAAAATAACTTTATAGAGGAGAAACCTGGCAGACACCATGTTAACCAACTGATCGGAGTTACCATCTACCAATAATCCACCAATAATGGCACAAGTTGCCATCCTGTGCCTCCTGATACCAGGCATTGAGAAAGACACAACATTACTTCTGTGAGTGCATCACCTGATTCCTCTAATCATCATTAGAGGAATGCATCCTCTAATCATCATTAGAGGAATGCATCCTCTAATCATGGGGATATGTCTCGCAAATTCAACATGAGGGACATTCTATACATCATTAGCCTTTACTAATCAAAACTGTCAATGTCATGAAAGACTGAGGAACAATTCTAGATTACAAGAAACTGAAGAGACATGACAACTAAATGGTATCCATGATCCCAGATTGGGTCCCGGATCAGAAAAACAAATAATTGTCATAAATAACATTTTGGGACAACCGGTAAAATTTGAAAATGGATTATAACTGACAATTATATTATGATTATGTAAGGAGATGTCCTTTGGTTAGGTATTAGGAGACACATACAGAAGTACCTAAGGGTAAAGGGTCATGATGACTGCAATTTGCTCTCAAATGGTTCAGCAAAAATGATAACAACATTTAATGTGCATATATATTTCTGTGTGTATGTATCTATATCTAGCTATAGATACAGAGTAAACTAATGTGATAAAATGTTAGGAATTGGAAGGGTATATGGAAGTCCATTGTGCTTTTGTTGCAACTTTTTTGTAAGTTTGAGATTTTTTTCAAAGTAAAAACTAAAAAACATACAGGCTATAGAGTCAGGCAGTTTTGCTCCAAACTCTGCCACTCTTTGTGTGTCCTTTAAAAGCTATTAACCCTGGGCCCATACACAGTGGCTCATGCCTGTAATCCCAGCACATTGGGAGGCTGAGGCGGGCAGATCACGAGGTCAGGAGATCGAGACTGTCCTGGTTAACATGGTGAAACCTTGTCTCTTAAAATATACAAAAATTAGCCAGGTGTGGTGGCGGCCGCCTGTAGTCCCAGCTACTCAGGAGGCTGAGGCAGGAGAATGGTGTGAACCCGGGAGGCAGAGCTTGCAGTGAGCTGAGATTGTGCCACTGCACTCCAGCCTGGGGGACAGAGCGAGACTCCGTCTCAAAAAAAAAAAAAAAAAAAAAAAAAAAGCTATCGACCCTGTACAATGGGGATAAGGGTTGTTATGAAGATTAAAGAAGAAACTAAAAGCTGGGCAAGGTGGCTTACAACTGTAATCCCAATGCTTTGGGAGGCCAAGGTGGGAGGATCGCTTGAGGCCAGGAGTTCGAGACCAGCCTGGACAACATAGTGAGATGCCATCTCTACAAAAAATAAAATTGTCAGTTGTGATAGTGCATACTGGTAGTCCCAGCTACTTGGGAGGCTAAGATGGGAGGATCACTTGAGTCCAGGCATTTGAGTTTACAATGAGGCATGATCATTCCACTGCACTCCAGCCTAGGCAACAGAATGAGACCCTGTCTCTAAAAAAAAGAAAGCAAGAAACTAAGAATAATAGTAGCTGACACTACCAAGGGCATCCTGTGTGCCCAGCACTGTGCCAAGTGTCTATAAATGTCCCAGGGCAGAGCCTTTGTTTTTGGCATGGAGTCATGATTAAATGGTAACTACCACCAGTGTGGTTACTGTCAGAGCCTAGCCGGAAGAGGCACATGGTAGGCGTGGAGGTAAGCTGAGGTTTAACGCTGGAACTCTTTTGCTATGGGAAGTCCAGAAATGACACTTGCTGTGCCAAGGAAGAGATCTGACTTGGTTCCTGGTCTCCTGTAGGGAACAAGATCCTGGAGACTCTGCTGCAGAGTGTGGGAAGAAATCACTAGAACTCCTGCTTACCCCTGCTGCCTGCTCATGATGTCTTGGAGCAGCTTGCGGGCAGACAGCTGGCCCAGCACCTTCCGGTAACTGTTGGTGAAGATGGCATCTGCATACCGCCGCATCCTGTGCAGAAGGAGTCAGGGGTCAGAGGGCGGGTGGAGGCCAGGCGAGAGGACAGTCACGGCTGCATTCGCCATGTCTCTGCAAGATCCTTCTGTTGCCATCTGTCCCACTCACCCCAAGAGAGACTCAGACCCCTCTGAGTGACCTCTGTGAAGCCGTTTCTGCCTCCCCTGCAAGGATGGGCAGTGGGTGCTGCCTGGAGACATAGCCGGGTGGGCTGAGTCTGCATTCACTAACGCCTGCCCCA
This sequence comes from Piliocolobus tephrosceles, assembly GCF_002776525.5. Classification (NCBI taxonomy): domain Eukaryota; kingdom Metazoa; phylum Chordata; class Mammalia; order Primates; family Cercopithecidae; genus Piliocolobus; species Piliocolobus tephrosceles. Next base: position 10,123,472 of record NC_045453.1, read on the forward strand.
TGGCAGGGATGGCTTGGGAGTGGTGGGAAGTTTCCCCAGGGGCTGCTTACCTGAGAGTCAAAGGGGGAGGTGGGGAGCAGTGGGAGCTGCTGCTGAGGGTGAGGATCACAAAGAAGAACACCCAGAGTGGCATCCTTCACCCGGGGGCGGCACCTGCAGAGTGACAGGAGAGGAAGGTCAGGTGTAGCCACAGCCATCGGGATGGTCTTTACTGGCCCAGCCCTGGGCTTGACTCCATGGCAAGCCTTGGTCCTTGATTTTTGGAAACTGTGGGATGGGAAAAAGAACCCGGTCTCTGGAAGTCAGACAGACCTGGGTTCACATTCTGCCTCGGCCAGCCACCCACTCTGACTTCACTTTCTTCATCTGTAGAATGGGTGTGATGGAGCTACCCTGCCAACCACGTAGGGTTGAACTGAAAACCAGTGATGGTAGAGAAATTTCCCCTTGCCATAAGGCATTAGAAGTGGGATTTGGGGCCAGGCACGGTGGCTCATGCCTGTAATCCCAGCACTTTGGGAGGCTGAGGTGGGCAGATCACCTGAGGCCAGGAGTTTGAGACCAGCTTGGCCAACCTAGTGAAACCCTGTCTCTACTAAAATTACAAAAATAAGACAAGAGTGGTGGCATGTGCCTGTAATCCCAGCTACTCGGGAGGCTGAGGCACGAGAATCCCTTGAACCCGGGAGGCACAGGTTGCAGTGAGCCAAGATCATGCCATGCACTCCACGCTGGGTGACAAAGTGAGACCCTGTTTCAAAAAAAAAAAAATTAAATAAATAAAATAAAATGGGATCCCTTAGCAAGGAATGGGGAAGGTCAAAGAACCTTCTCTCAATGCCCCCTCATTCAACCCCATCCAGTGTGGCAGTGATGGCAGGCAGCAAGGGTAACTGCTCAGCTCTGAGTCAGACAAACTGGAAATTCAAATCCTAGCTCTGCTGTCATTAGCTGTGTGTCCCAGGACAAGTGGCTTCACCTCTCTGAGCCTTATTTTCCCTGGCCATAAAACCAAAATGGTAACTAGACCTCCTACTTTGGCTCCTGTAAGGATCTGGTGAGGTGAGGTGCCTGAACCAATAGGGAATTCTCTAGAAACCTTTGCTGTGGCTACCTAAGACTGACCCTCTGAGAGGGCAGGCTCTTCCTGTTTTAATTTTGTTTGGAGTTGGAGAGAGGGGAGAAGGGCTCTAAGTCTTGCTCCAGACGCTTAGATTTCGCTGAAGGGTTTTAGTCCTGGAAGAGACCGAAGAGCCGGGTGAGCCAGCGTGGCACAGTCGTCTCATAGGTCCTGTAACTACCCTTAATTGGGGCCTGCGGACACCATGCTCTGCAATTAGGGGAAGAACAGCCAGCAGGGGACAGAGCCCGCCCCTGCACAAGTGCCACCGTGTCGGCCCAGACCTGCCTGAGCATGGAAACACGGCTGCCATCGGGGGACTTGGCCCCCTAGGAATTCGGTCCTGCCATCTCCATGGGTTGCTCCCTCTCAGCAGGATGTCTCCTCCATGGGGGTACAGATCCATCCAGGGGCCCAGCCAGGCCCGGAGATGGCCAGCACCCCCACCTTTCCCATGACCTCCCAACATGGCTTCCTTCCCTCCCGCTCCTGGGTCCTGCTGAGGAGTTCTAGCAGGCAGGGCCAGCGCTAGCAGAACCCAGCTTGTTCTCTTGGCCCTCTCAGGGTATCACCCTCCTTTCTGAAGGCACTGAAATCTCCTCTAACCCAGGGATGCCTTGGGCCCCCAGGCAGCACTCACAGGGACCACTCATTGCAACCTGACACCCTGTGCCTGCAGAGCTGGAGTGAGCAGCAGCCCAGGCCTCAGTGGTCAGTCCCTCCCTCCCTGACACAAGCATCCCCCCCTCCCCCCAGCCCCGATCGCACACTGGCTGTCCTCCACTTCCTGCTCTGAGTGAGCACTGGCTGCCAGTGCTTATTTCCAAGTGGTTCTTTATTTATTTATTTTGAGACAGGGTCTCACTCTGTGGCCCAGGCTGAGATGCAGTGGTGCAATCATGGCCTCATGATTGGCCTCAAACTCCTGGCCTCAAGCAATCCTCCTGCCTCAGCCTCCTGAGTAGCTGGGACTGCAGGCATGTGCCATCATGCTCAGCTAATTTTGAAATTTTCTGTAAAGATAAAGTCTAACTATATTGTCGAGGCTGGTTTCAAACCCCCGGGCTTAAGCGATCCCCCGCCTCAGCCTCACAAAGAGTTGGGATTACAGGCATGAGCCACCATGCCTGGCCCAGGCAGTTCTTATTGTTAGGAAGTGTGTCTCATCATGTCAAGCCCAAATCTCCTTCTCCTGCAAATATTCGTTAAGCCTCTACTGTTCCGGTAAGGACTGGAGCTAGAGAAAAGATGAGAACATGGGATCTGCCCCGAGGGCTGGCTGTGTAACATCCGCCTGCTGGGCCAGAGCCTCTGCACCTGCAGCCAAACTACCAGCCCTTTAGATATGTCTCACATCGACTTAAGCCTTTGTTCCTCAGACCAAGGCTCAGCAACCTTCCGTCCTCCTCATCGCACCATACCATGTCTGGTCCCCCTTCTCCCCACCTGGTCCAGGCTGCCTCTCCAGAAGTGGAATTTCCTAAGCTGGGAGATCTTTGGACACAAGCAGGACCCCTTGACAGAAACCACTGCCTTTCTGGTCTCTCAGCTGCAGCCTGGCTTTCTTGCCTTCTTTGCTGCTGATGTTTAAAGATTCAGGCAGATCTGGGTCCCCAATCACCTCCCTCCCCTGCTCAGAAGCCCTTGGCTCCCCACTCCCTCCAGAATAAAGCTCAAACCCCTTGTCGTGACTTAAGCTTTCCCTCTGCCTCCTGAGCTCCTGCTCCTTCTCCCGAGGACTGGCACAAGTGATTTCTAGCCCCTGTGCCCTTCCGGGCTCTACAACCCACCCTTGCAGTCTCCCTCTGGAGCAGGCATCCCCATGCTCCTCTTACAGCTGAGGAAAAGAGCCCAGAGGACCTTTTCCATGGTCCTCCATCAAATTAGTTTTGGAGTGGGCACTTCAGAATGGGCCTTCCCATCCCCAAGCCAGCAGACTTCCTCCCGCTCCATGCAGCAGCCTCCCAGGTACAATGCTCTATTCACAGCATTCCCCGTTCACAGGGGGCCTCAGCCTCCATCACCCGCACGTGGGAAAGGGTCTGAAAAAAAGGAAAACTTCTTGCTCTTTGTCGTTGGGCCTCTGGGGAAGAAAGAATGGGGACAGACAGGAACACCTGCTTGACTGGCCCCTCCCTATGCACACCCGGTAGTTTCAAGGAGTTGAAAATAACCTTATAGAAGGGCAGACTTTGATGGCGAGGGCAAGTCACAGTAAACATGATAATACCCCGCTCATTCAAGATAAGGCTCAGTAACTGCACAAGCTAACCAAGGGGCTCAACATTTGCCGCAAATCCTGTGCCCCAGGTCAAGACACCATGGCAACCTCTGAGCTATGAGAACCTAATCCATGGGTTTGCAGATCCCACTGGATGAAAATGGGAAACAACAAGAATTACCCAGTGTAGGGTAAGATAAGAATAGAGGTTATGTCACTAAGGATAAAAGAGCTCCAGCCTGAGCAACATAGAAAGACCCCATCTCTACAAAAAATAAAATAAAATAAATTATCTAGGCAGGGTGGCACATGCCTATAGTTCCAGCTACTCTGGAGGCTGATATGGGAGGATTGCTTGAGCACAAGGGGTTAAGTGTGCAGTGATCCATGATAGTGTCACTGCACTGTAGCCTAAGTGCCAGAGCAAGACCCTATCTCAAAGAATAAAATAAAATAGTTGTCAACAGACACATTCCACATGACAGCTTAAGGAGTCAAAATTCACCGAATGAAGTGTAGCCGAGCCCAACAGTGTTGCGACAACTCTGATGACTGAAGGCACTCCAGAGTTTATAATCTGTCATGATCATTGGTTAGCTTCCTGCAGTGCTTACTGATTCTGTGATTAGATGTACTTGAGACTGCCTGGATTCAGGATAAACAGGCATTTAATCTACATCCATTGGCACCTTTTGCCAGCCTTCATGTCAGGAATGTCAGGAGAATTCTGCAGATTCACCTGCAGCTAACGACAGAGGTCAGGTCCCAAGCACCCAAATTCACAAGGCCATTTTTGAAAACCCAGGGAAAGAACATCTTTAACTTTCCTTGAATATTCCCCTTTGAAATTTGAGCACCCCAAAGCATCGACATCCTGATCTGGTTTATAAACTGTTTCACCGACAGCATTCCAAGTTAAAAGAAATCTAAGTTTTTAATGAGGAAGCATCTTGAACTGTCATTCAAAAGAGTGATACTCCACCTCCTTCCAGAAGGGGTTTGAGGCAGTCTATGGTGAAAGACACAAATACTTCAGGATCATTAAAGCAAGGATCAGGAGACAGGCGTGGGGTAGCGGAGGACTCCAAGGGCAGATAATTGTGTCTAAAACCTGGAGTAAAGAGTGCAGCTGCAATTGAGCAAGAAAGCAAAATGTTATCAATTTCCCGGCAATTACATTGAATCAGTTCTGAGTGATCAACGAGCAGTATTGATTTGCACAGCCACTTGGCTCATCTCTGATCCATGGCAGAATCCCATCGCTGACAGGAAAATCGAGCCAACTCACATTTGCCCCTGAAGCCTGCCCACGCACCCTTGAAGGAGCACTGAGACCTCAACGCCTGCGACAGACGCCTGGAGCCAGTCCGCCACGCGCCCAAGTTAAGAGAAGCCCCAAACAGCACCATCAAAAGCCTATTCCAGAGCCCCTATTGAGGGGTGGTTTTATCCAGAGAGGGGCTCAGATGTACTCACCAGTCCATGGGTAAAGAGGATGGTGGTGGACCTCTTGGATCCAGTGTTTCTGAGTTGGTGAGAAGGTTAACTTTTCTTGCCCCCACCCAGCCCAGCCCCCCAGGGCCACCCCCTCACCTGATGCGGCAGATCTCCCCCTGCTCCGAGGCACTGCTCCAGTCCAGGGGCCCTGAGCTGGGTGTTGGCTCCGGCAGCCGCCTGGCGTCCCCATCATTTATCCCTTCATTTTCCTAAGCGTTGTCAGCGTCAGAGAATCAATTACCCACAAGTCAACCAAAGGACTGTTTTTAGCATCACATCACACTGACAAACCCTAATAGGTGAAAGAGGTTTGGCCCCTTGCAAATCAAGACTCTTGGTAAAGTCTCCCTTTACCTTTGACAGGGTGGACAGAGTACAAAGTTGTAACATCATTCCAAGAGGATATAGAGAATATATACTGCCATAATAATGATTGGAGAACTCGGCTGGGCGCAGTGGCTCACACCTGCCATCCTAGCACTTTGGGAGACTGAGGCGGGTGGATTGCCTGAGCTCAGAAGTTTGAGACCAACCTGGGCAACATAATGAGACCCTGTCTCTACAAAAAAATTTGAAAATTAGCTGGGCGTGGTGGCACACGGCTGTAGTCCCAGCTACTCAGGTGGCTGAGGCAGGAGTGTAACCTGAGCCTAGGAGGCAGAGGTTGCAGTGAGCCAAGACCACACTACTGCACTCCAGCCTGGGTGACAGAGCAAGACTCTATCTCAAAAAATATATTTTTTTAAAAAAGAAAAAAAAGTGTTAAAAATAATTGGAATACTCATAAGAGTGAAACACCAAGAGTTTATTGATTCCCCAAGATAAATGTGCCTTTTTAAAAGTTCTTATAATTTAGTTTTGTCCCTGTGTAATTTTACTTCACTTTTGGGAAGACACATTACAAATAAACGTTATTCTCTCCTTAGTGGGGAATTTGTTCACTATTTCCCTTGTCATCCAATTATCAGAATTCTGCACTATTTGATTTACACCTGCTTGGTCACAGGCTGATTTCAACAGCATCCGTCGTCATTTGTCAAGGCAGCCAGACATTGGCAGTTGCCTCAGAGAAGTGTGAAGTGAGAGGGAAGAGATGGAAAACCTTGGGAGAGTTGTGTTTCCAGATTTCTCTAGCCTATAGCTAAGAAATCCTCACAAATGACATAAAAGCATAGGAGGCAGAAGCTCTGGTTTCCCAGGCGGCCATTGTGGAAGTATGGAAAGAGCGCCAAGCCTCGAGTCTAGGGACCTGCTGCCTCTCCCAAGCCTGTCAATCATGACCTCTATGACCCTTAGGAAGTTACTTCTACCTGTCTGGGCGCGGTGGCTCACACCTGTAATCCCAGCGCTTTGGGAGCCTGAGGTGGGTGGATCACGAGGTCAGGGGTTTGAGACCAGCCTGACCAACATGGTGAAACCCCGTCTCTACTAAAAATACAAAAATTAGCTGGGTGTGGTGGTGGGCACCTGTAATCCCAGCTACTCAGGAGGCTGAGGCAGGAGAATTGCTTGAACCCGGGAGGTGGAGGTTGTAGTGAGCCAATATCACACCACTGCACTCCAGCCTGGGCAACAAAGCGAGACTCTGTCTCAAAAAAAAAAAAAAAAAAAGGAAGTTACCTCTACCCTCCAGGCCTTAGTTTCTACCTGGAAACTTGAGAGTTGACATAGAACAGCAACTTCCAAACTTTTTTTTTTTTGAGAGGGAGTCTCTCTTTGTTGTCGCCCAGGTTGGAGTGCAGCGGCGTAATCTCGACTCGCTGCAACCTCCACCTCCCAGGTTCAAGTGATTCTCCTGTCTCAGCCTCCAGCGTAGCTTGGACTACAGGTGCGTACCACCAAGCCTGGCTAAGTTTTATATTTTAGTAGAGATGGGATTTTGCCATGTTGGCCAGGCTGGTCTCGAACTTCTGACCTCAGGCGATCCACCTGCCTCAGCCTCCCAAAGTACTGGGATGACAGGTGTAAGCCACTGCACCCAGCCCAAACTTTTTTTAAAAAGTGGCAAAACTCTTTCTTTGGAAACCTACAGATACAGGTTTTTAATACGGGGCTACTGTGGTTGAAGAGGGGGAGGTGGAGTGGAGACTCCCTTGCCTACCCCTGAGGTACCTCAATGGGTCACAATTACAAGCCAGTAGTTTCCAAGAGTCCCCTTAGCAACACTATTTTGTGTTTCTGCTTCTTATCCTGCACTGAGCCATGTTCTCGGCATCTAGCAAATACGGGATGTTTCTCATAGAAGCAAGGCTTGAGTGGTATGTCACCTTGCTGGCCAGGATATGAAGTGGTCAGGTCAGGCCAGATCCCCAAGGATTAAAAATGGGCTGATAGCCGGGCGCAGTGGCTCGCGCCTGTAATCCCAGCACTTTAGGAGGCTGAGGTGGGTGGATCACCTGAGGTTAGGAATTTGAGACCAGCCTGACCAACATGAAGAAACCCCGTCTCTACTAAAAATACAAAATTAGCTGGGCCTGGTGGCACATGCCTATAATCCCAGTTACTAGGGAGGCTGAGGCAGGAGAATTGCTTGAACCTGGGAGGCGGAGGTTGCGGTGAGCCAAGATCGTGTCATTGCACTCCAGCCTGAACAACAAGAGTGAAACTGTGGCTCAAAAATAAAAATAAAAATAAAAATAAAAATAAAATAAAATAAAATAAAATAAAAATGGGCTGATAGTGGTCGGGTGCAGTGGCTCATGCCTGTAATTCCAGCACTTTGGGAGGCCAAGGTGGGCGAACTGCCTGAGCTCAGGAGTTCGAGACCACACTGGGCAACATGGTGAAACTCTGTCTCTACTAAAATACAAAAAAATTAGCTGGGCGTGGTGGCACATGCCTGTAATCCCAGCTACTGGGGAGGCTGAGGCACAAGAATCGCTTAAGCCCCAGAGGCAGAGGTTGCATGAGCCAAGATGGCACCACTGCACTTCAGCTTGGATGACAGAGTGAGACTGTCTCAAAAAAAATAAAAATAAAAGGCAGGGCGTGGTGGTTCATGTCCGTAATCCCAGCACCTTGGGAGGCCGAGGCGGGCAGATCACGAGGTCAGGAGATCAAGATCATCCTGGCTAACATGGTGAAACCCCATCTCTACTAAAAACACAAAAGAATTAGCCAGGTGTGGTGGCGGATGCCTGTAGTCCCAGCTACTTGGGAGGCTGAGGCAGGAGAATGGTGTGAACCCAGGAGGCGGAGCTTGCAATGAGCCGAGATCACGCCACTGCACTCCAGCCTGGGTGACAGAACGAGATTGTGTCTCAAAAAATAATAAATAAATAAATAAATAAATAGGCTAATAGCTTTAAATTAATTATTATTATTATTTTCTTTGTTTAATTTTTTGGAGACAGGGTCTCACTCAGGCTAGAGTGCAGCGGCGAGATCTCAGCTCACTGCAGCCTTGACCTGCTGGGCTCAAGCAATCCCCAACCTCAGCCTCCTGAGTAGCTGGGACTGCAGTTGCACGCCACCATGCCCAGCTAAGTTTGTTTTAGTAGAGATGACGTCTCACTATGTTGCCCTGGCCAAAAATTAAATACCATTTTTTTAAAAAAAGAGCAGGTCACAGCATCAGGGAGCAGACGAAAAAGTTGGGAGACCCAGGGCTATGGGCTCTTGCACAGTCAGGAAGTGTGGGGTGACTCCTGGAAATGCAAAGTGTGGACCATGCAGAGCTGGTCACCCAGCGTGGATGCTGGGCCAGGGCACAGATGCAGGTTACATGGAGTTGGCTGGAGAAGCCATGGGACTAAGAATCCAGCCTCGGTTGAAACTCTGTGCCAGGCATTGTGCTACAGACTTCACGCCCTATCTCAGTTTTCTTATTTGTAAAACGGGAGTGATAGAGCTCAATTTATGAGTCTGTTGGGTGAAGATTATTGTGACATTGCATAAGGGGCAGACCTGGCAGAGGGCAGACCTCACAGTTTAGCTTTGACAATTGCTGTTCTTGTCATTGTGGTAAATGAGGAAATAGGCATAGAAGGTTACGTGCTCAGCCACAACCACAGAGCTAGTCAGTAACTGGAAGAGCTATGAGTCAAACATGTTTTCTGACTTCCTTGCAGCCCCAGCTACTCGGGAGGCTGAGGCAGGAGGATCACTTGAGCCCAGGAGTTGGAGGCTGCAGTGAGCTATGTTCGTGCCACCATACTCCAGCCTGGGCAATGGAGTGACAGACACCCTGTCTCTATTGAAAAATAAAAGGAAAAAAAAGTTTTCTGATTTCCA